>NW_017802480.1:374170-499100 GCF_001625305.1 Branchiostoma belcheri | reverse complement strand
TTCGGCAATTGGTGGTTGTCATCATGTGGTGAACATCTAACAAAAGATGAAAAACAAAAAAGTTTGACGGAGATTTCTCTCAAATAAACATATATTAAGTGATTTTCGTAACATTCGCTTCTTCTGAATTTACAATACATGTTTGTAAAAAGTAATTAAGGAAATGTTATTTACGAGTAACCTCTTCGATGAACCACCAGGCTTCTTGGGTTGGCCCGCAGATTATTTGTAATTGTAGATATATAGAAGTCATCACATATTGTTGTCTTTTAGTGCAAACTGCAAATAAACAAACCAAGAAACAAACAAGTGACCAATGATGGAAAGGCTAGGTACATGTAGAAAACGGTATAAGTGTGTGTGTGTGTGTGTGTGTGTGTGTGTGTGTGTGTGTGTGTGTGTGTGTGTGTGTGTGTGTGTGTGTGTGTGTGTGTGTGTGTGTGTGTGTGCGTGGTAGCTTTGGTTCAGTATGAGACTTGGCGTTGACCTTAGACAGTTTAAATGGCTAGCTGCTAGCAAGACCATGTAAAGTCTATATTTAAAGTACAGTCTAACTCTTTACCCCACCATTTCAGGACGTGATCCGCACCTGGCTGTCCAGGGGAGTAGACGGGTTCAGAGTAGACGCCATCGGACATGGTCTGGAGGAGGCCAGCTACTCCTCAGATGCTCCCGACGCTCCTTGTGTGGCACAAGGCAACTGCCCTCCGGTAGGTTTCCCTTCGCCTAACTGGTATACATTATGTACAAGTCTATTTCTCGCTGCCAGTGACTGAATGGACCCCCTCCACGAGAGCTTGTGCCCATTCACGTCTAATAAAGAGTTCAGGATTCTTTATCACTTTGAAAATCAGTCCGATATGATCTTAGAATTTTCTGTCACTCCGTCATCGAGGCTGAAATTCAATCCATAGCTACTTTTGCATTACCTCTAGCTTCTTGAAAAAGCACCATTTCCTTACATTGCTCTTTGCCTGTTGTCTCAGGACCCGTATTTCAGCCAACTGCACAACTACACGTTCGAGTACAACCCGGAGGCTCTACATGCCATCATCCAGGATTGGAGGGACAACGCCCTAGCAGAATATAGCAACGAACCGGAGAAATACAGGTAAATGCTTGGTTGTACTTAGCTTGGCTGATTGCCTTTGCCGAGAAGATTATGTTTTCGGGACCATGTGTGTGTGTGTGTGAGTGTGTTTACAGGAGTATTATGTGTGTTCCTAGATCCTGTGTGTGTGTGTGTGTGTGTGTGTGTGTGTGTACAAGTGAGTGTGCCTTTCTCTCTCTCTGCGTCAGTGTCCATGTGTTCCAGTGTGTGTGTGCGTGTGTGTGTGCGTGTGTTTGCGTGTGTGTGCGTGCGTGCATACGTGTCTGGTTTGAAATCTAACTGGGAGTGCAAAGGGGCCAGCTACCAGGCAACATGGATGTACCAAACCCTCGTAAACCAGGTAGTGTAACCCCGTGTTTTCTCTCCTTCTTTCCTTCCCGCAGGTTCATGGTGACGGAGGTGTATCTGCCGCCCCAGGGGCTGACCAGGTATTACGGCAAGGACGGGAAAGTCGAGGCGGACTTCCCGTTCAACTTCCAACTCATCAGCGGGACGTCCAAGTACGGCAACCTGCCGGGGAGCGAGCTGACCGGAACCAAGACCCACCAGCTGGTCGACTCGTGGCTGAAGGAAGTGCCGGCACGGCGCTGGCCCAACTGGGTGGTAAGCGTTCTTGAACTTCCGTGAATATCTTGTTTCGATATGATAGTGTTAGTTACTATATAGCTATATAATAGGTTCTTCATTGAAGGCAAGGCTTTGTATCCATCATCAGGAAATTATGAATTACGGCTTGGATACATTCGTCGCACGAGTTTGATGTCGTTGAATTCAAGCAAACTGTAACACCGTATGTCTGCTGTCAAGGAGGTCATGTAACGAATCACACATGTGAAAATTGCGAGCACTACTAAATTCAGACGTGATTATCGACGTTCTCTTGGACAGACTGAACACATATAGCATTTGAACCAGACCTACATTGTAACGGCCATGCTTTAGCACAGACAAATGCACACGAACGTACACACAGACACACACACACACATGGAGGTAACAGCCATTATGACATCTATACTACAAGATCGCATTAACTGGACTGATGTTTGACATGTCGCTATTTCCCTTGTTCTAGCTCGGTAACCACGACAACCACCGTCTGCCGGACCGGTTTAACCCGGAGTACGCTCGAGCGATGGTGATGCTGCTTCTGATGCTGCCCGGCACGCCCACCACGTACTACGGAGAGGAGATCGGGATGTCGGACATCACACCCGAGGTGGGGAAGACTCAGGACCCCTTCTGTCCGGATGATCCCACAGAAGATCCAACGGTAAGTAACTCCACGCTTCAGCTATAGACCAGCATTTATATAGTATTACTCTCCTTAGTCTTTTAGCCAGTCTGGCTTTTTGGCAGCTTTTCTTCATCGTCCAAACTAGGAGGTTTAAACCTCCTTGGTCCAAAACAAGACTAGCTTCTGCATATATTGATTCCCATGGACATTCCAGTCGTCAGTTGTGTGGAAAAAACTAGTTCAACTTCAATATCTAATTTTACACCAATGTTAATCAACAGTCATTGCTATAACACACACACACACAAAAAAAACGAAGTTCCTATCTGACGTCTTTTCAGGACGAGACTGGTACGTTCTTTGCTACCTGCCGGGATTATGAACGGGCTCCGATGCAGTGGAACACTGAAGATAACGCCGGGTTCAGTACCAACAACCGAACAGGGCCGGAGGGATGGACAACGTGGCTGCCGGTCAATGACGACTACCAACAGGGAGTCAACGTTGAGGTAATACTGCCATTCATTTATTCATTCATTCATTATTTTTCGGGGTAAGGAAGCATACCAAGAGGTAGTCAAGGTTAAGGTAGCATTGTCAGTAATTCATTCACTCACTAACTCACTCATTAATTTCCGGGGAAAGGAATCGTACTAAGAAGTAGTAAATGTTGAGGTAATTCTGTCATTCATTCATTATTTCCGGATACAGAAGCATACCAACAAGTAGTCAAGGTTTACATGTAAGTCCTTCACTCATTCATGCAGTCATGTTTCCCGGCTACGGAAGTATAGTTTTGAGTGGCTGATGTCAGTTTTTGTGTGTCTGTCCACCTTTTGTGGGTTGATATAGCACACAGCTTCCTTCTCTGCCTTATGGAATTATCTTGTTCTGGGTCTTACCTATGTTCTATACCCAACACATATGAACGTACATGCTGAAATGACGACCTTTTCTCACCAACAGGAACAATCATCTGCCACTGATTCAGCTCTAAGCATGTACAAGGCACTGGTGGGTATGCGTGGACTGAACCATCTGGCGATCCACAGGGGGTGGTTCTGTTACGTCCTTTACAACACAAACACCTTCGCCTTCGTCAGGGAGCTAGAGGGAGCACCGGGGTACCTCATCGCCATGAACTTAGGTAAGGATGTTCAACTTAAATATAATTTTGTTGTTTCTTTAATACCGTGTGTGTGTGTGTGTGTGTGTGTGTGTGTAAGGATATGGGTCTATTACACCTGTATGTGAGTTTATTAGTACTTCAGTTAACTTTGTTACATATTTCCCAACCCTTACCTCTTTAATCAAGACCTAAAATAACTTGGCCAGTGGGCCGATCTGACTACTAAGTACTAGTATTTTTGAACTATGTTCAAACGTCGTTGCCATGCATACATAATGTACCATGTACATTTCTGGTGCAATGAAGTTATTCTAATAAACAAAAGCTCAAAGAAACAGATCATTGCTTCCAGTCTTTTGTCAATAATTTTGATTATAACCAAATTCTTCCTGTCTCCGCGAACACAGGTGATCAACCCCTCACTGACGACTACTTCCAGCTCAACATCGGCCTTCCTCTGGAGGGCACAATTTCAGTCAGCACCGGGATGGACCGCAACGGCGACCGGGTCCAGCTCAACAAGCTTCACCTGGCGGTCGGAGAGGGCCTTGTCGTCGAGTACGCAGCCGGGCACAACGTCCACAAGCATCCGAGCATGCACGAGGGCCAGCACTGCTACATCTTCTCGGAGAAGGCCTATCTCAACTTCATGGGCATTCTTAGTACTTTTAGGGTGGAGTAAGGAACTCAACACACTCAAACGTATATAGAGTGACCCAGTGTGATTGGTTGAGGATGCAACTCACATTGCTCTACTTCTTAGTAGCGACTCATACTTACTTAAACTTAATAGACTCTAGTCTTGGGAATTATTCTCAATGTGGCCTACTTGATTGTTGAGTCTGGCACGGTTTTTATGTATAGACTAAATACGGAAACTTGATAAAGAAATGGATTTCAAACATTTTTGTCTCTGAATTGGTATGACCTGTAAGACAGAGTTGAAACTGACAAAAGTGGTAATATTGGCCCAAAATAGTCGTTGAACGTTCGATTAAATATCCTTCGTCTATTAGTAAATGGGAGTGTGCCTTGATTCTGTTAAGTTAAATACTTCATTACTATATTCAAGTAGGTATAACAGTGAGCACATCCATCCTTCATCCATCCCCTGAAATCTTGGGAGATAACGGACAGCTTATAGCTAAATGCAGTCTCTCGATGAGGGGGTGTTTTCAAAATCAAATCCAGATTAATGAGTAACTAGATTTTGGCGTATCTTATTACTTGGATGTCTCACCTTCACCATCGAGTGTTGGGAATACTTCAGCAGTCCCCTCCTTTGTAGTAGACCACAGCTTAACGTGTTATCGTTACTTAATTTTGTGGGAGGCATCTTAGCAAAAGCCCCAGCACCACGTCAAGGTGTACCTCCATTGCTGAGGAAATTTGGGACGTCATCCTGCTCACAACCACCAACCTTCTCCATGCACATAAGAACCAACCGAACAGGAATGCTTCAAGTCTAGAGTATCACTTGGCTCGCAAACAATTTGGGAACTAAAGCAGATCAGATTTTGACCGGTTTCCTATTGCCAGAAAAGGACAATTTTATATTTCTTACTGATAACAATGAATTTTTTGCAACAGTTTTTTTTACGTGTAATACGGAATTCGAGCCAAGTGCACACAAGGCCTGAAAATTTAACGTAACGTGCAAAAGCTGTTGGTGGGCATGTGAGGATGAGCGTCAAAGTTACCAAAACTGAGTGCCAATTAGAATCCAAGCAAATGGCCTGGCTGGAATATTTCAGGCTACACGAGAAAGAATATCAGCTGGAGACAATTTCTTTTGTCCTCTCATTTCAAGTTCAACTGACTTTTCTCATGGTCCACCTGTCAACATTAACTGGAAGACTAAAGAGACAAAAGAGACAAATTACAATGTTAGTGTGATTTGTTTCTGGATGTCTGGATTAGTAAAGAAAGTAACAACTCACCTAGCTGGCCGTTATTCCGGTTCAGACGATCCCAGAAAAAGCAGTTTCAAAATGATGGCACGGAAGAATCCAAATGCGACTTGTATCCGCAAAATCCGCAAATGCAAATCCAAATGGGAAAATGAAGGTCAAAATCCGCAAATGCAAATCTTAAATGAGAAAATGAAGGTCAAAATCCGCAACTGCAAATTCAAAATGGAAAAATGAAGGTCAAAATACGCAAATCCTGATCCAAGTACGCAAATGCAAATCCAAATGGAAAAATGAAGGTCAAAATACGCAAATGCAAATCTTAAATGAGAAAATGAAGGTCAATATCCGCAAATGCAAATCCAAATGGGAAAATTAAGGTCAAAATCCGCAAATTCAAATACGAAATGGGAAAATGTAGATCAAAATACGCAAATGCAAATCAAAATGCGCACATGCAAGTCAACACGTAACGGTGCAGCTCAAAACGCGCAAATGGACGTAAAAGCGCCGGTACTTTGAACGTCCAAACAGACTCTACATAAAATGCATTGCAAACCATCCAAACCAGACAAGACATGTAGTAGTGAGACTGGCTTAAAATCTTCCCACACTCCCACCCTTACGCTTTGCATTTGACGGGATGAAAGGGAAAATCTTATCTGGTCTAGTCGTCTTCGTGAAGCTTGCTTCCTTCAGTCGACATTCAGGACGAGTCTTACAGCAGTGTTACCTGAAAATAATAATAATAAAGTCTGAAGTAAGGAAATATGCCATATCATAAGTAAGAAAAATTTGACAGTTTTTTAAGTGTTGATCAAATAAAACAGTTATTATATACCTGTTATTTGGCGTCACCATCTTCGTAAAGCTTGCAAGAGACTCCAGGCATAGAGAATCATCCCCCAAGCAACCTCACCTGAAAGTTCTAAAACAAAAACCCTAAATTAGTGGATATTACTTATCCGTACTAATAGAAAATACAAAAGCAAGTTTAGATACCTACCTAGATTGTTAACTCAGCTGGCTGACTTGGCAGGCTGGCTTGGTGATGAAATGCCATCCAATTGGCAAATGCTTGTCCAAATCCGCAAATGGAAATCCAAAATGGGAAAACGAAGGTGAACATCCGCAAATTCTGGTCGAAGTACGCAAATGCAAATCCAAATGGGAAAATGGTTAAAATCCGCAAATTCAAATCTTGAGAAAATGAAGGTGAAAATTCGCAAATGCAAATCCAAATGGGAAAATGAAGGTCAAAATCCGCAAATGCAAATCTTAAATGAGAAAATTAAGGTCAAAATCCGCAAATGCAATCCAAAATGGGAAAAATGTAGGTCAAAATCCGCAAATGCTGGTCCAAGTACGCAAATGCAAATCGAAATGGGAAAATGGTTAAAATCCGCAAATTCAAATCTTAATTGAGAAAATGAAGGTGAAAATTCGCAAATGCAAATCCAAACGGGAAAATGAAGGTGAAAATCCGCAAATGCAAATCTTAAATGAGAAAATTAAGGTCAAAATCCGCAAATGCAATCCAAAATGGGAAAACGAAGGTGAAAATCCGCAAAGTCTGGTCCAAGTACGCAAATGCAAATCCAAATGGGAAAATGGTTAAAATCCGCAAATTCAAATCTTGAGAAAATGAAGGTGAAAATTCGCAAATGCAAATCCAAATGGGAAAATGAAGGTCAAAATCCGAAAATGCAAATCTTAAATGAGAAATTGAAGGTCAAAATCCGCAAATCCAAAATGGGAAAAATGAAGGTCAAAATCCGCGAATGCTGGTCGAAGTACGCAAATGTAAATCCAAATGGGAAAATGAAGGTCAAAATCCGCTGATGCAAATCCAAAATGGGAAAAATTCGCAAATGCATAACTAAATACGCCAATGGAAATCCAAACTCTTTTCTTTACATTTGACGAGGGGAAAAAAAAGAGAAAAATCTCATCTGGTCTAGTCGTCTTCGTAAAGCTTGCTTCCTTCAGCAGACGTCTGGTACAAATGAATGAGCCCTCAGTCCCACATCCAGTTCATCGTTCAGTTCAGATTCAGCCAGAATCCGTGGTGCGCTGCAGTACCATCTTCTGCTATCAGGGGCTGCGTCTGTGTGCAAAAGGAAAGAGCGATTTGGAGCCAGCTGTTTGAGGTGGTAGAAACATACAGGAATGTGGAAGGATCTGAGACGTAACGGAAGATTAGATGTATCATAATGTTATTCTACTTTAAATTTTATTGGTAAGCACCAGATCTAGTTATATTTTTGTATACGTTTGTAATATTCTATGTGTGTGACACAGCACTAGCAACAGCCGCCTGTGCTCCACATGTATTATACTGCTACAATTTCAAAAAATCAAAACAAAAAATTAAAAACATTTGTTATGTAAGATAAAGCTGCCTCCCTTCCAACTTACCTAGATCGCTAACGCAGCTGGCTGACGTGGCAGGATGGCACTTCGACTGAATGAATATCAGTTGAAGACAATTATTTTGTCCTATGAAGTTCTGCTGGCTTCCTTCATGGTCCCTCTGGCAACGTGAAGAGGTGGGGTCTACTGGAAAGGCAAAACAGAAGTTAGTCACAAATTCACTCCATCCCCCTCCCTACTCCCTCCCTCATACCCTGTTTCTGGGTGCTACTAAACTGTTCAGACCAGACAAGGTATGTAGTATAAACTCTGGCTTAAAGTCTTACAACGCCGCCCACCCTTACTCGTTACATTTAACGGGAAGAAAGAAACATCTCATCTGTTCTTGTTGTCTTCGTCGAAGCTTGCTTCCTTCCTCGAATGAAAACTGACAGCACAGCAAGGAGTTTGGATGGTAAAGACCACGATCTGCCTCCAAAGATGAACGTCAGGATCTGTATTCAAAGTCAAACTAAAAAGAAGAGAAAAACATTTTGGAAGGTCCCCGGTTTCCCGTAGCCTGGTTACCGTAGTATAAACTCTGGCTTAAAGTCTTTCAACGTCGCCCACCTTTACTCGTTACCCATACAAAAGTCTCTGTACTTTTTGAATCTGTGTTACTAAACTGTTCAGACCAGACAAGGTATGTAGTATAAACTCTGGCTTAAAGTCATTCAACGTAGCCCACCCTTACTCGTTACATTTAACGGATAGAAAGAAACATCTCATCTGTTCTTGTAGTCTTCGTCGAAGGTTGCTTCCTTCCTCGAATGAAGACTTGACAGCACAGCAAGGAGTTTGGATGGTAAAGACCACGATCTGCTTCCAACGATGAACGTCAGGATCTGTCTATAATGTCAAACTGAAGAAGAAACAAATTCACTCCATACTCCCTCCCTCGTACCCTGTTTCTGGGTGCTACTTAGATCTTTAGTGGTAGAAGACCATACAAAAGTCCCTGTACTTTTTGAATCTGTGTTACTAAACTGTTCAGACCAGACAAGGTATGTAGTATAAACTCTGGCTTAAAGTCTTACAACGCCGCCCACCCTTACTCGTTACATTTAACGGGAAGAAAAAAAATCTCATCTGGTCTTGTAGTCTTCGTCGAAGCTTGCTTCCTTCCTCGAATGAAGACTGACAGCACAGCAAGCAGTTTGGATGGTAAAGACCACGATCTGCCTCCAACTATGAACGTCAGATCTATCTATAAAGGAATTCCAAGGACCCCGGTTTCCCATAGCCTGGTTACCAGAACCTATTACTCGAGAGGATAAACACTCAGGAGATAATATTTATTCTGGTATATAAACCAGGCTTTCCCTTCCCCAGCATGGGACAAATAAAACATGAAATGGCCGGAGGTTGCCGGAGTAAAGGAAAGACAGGTTAGTTATGGTTTGGCCCTAACCCAACGCGAGTGCTACGCGAGTTTGTAGGTCCCCCCAATTTTGTCAAGGGAGAAAAAAACGTACATGTTAGTACAGCATGCAGTCCCCACATGGCTTACCTCTGGCATCTCAGCTGGGCGGTCTGGCTTGACCTGTTCACAAAAATGCAATCACAAGTACTAGCTAAGTTTTTGGTGTGCCTTGTACAAAAGCAATCTTTTTGAAGGCCAGGATTTTGCTCCCTGTGTGTCACACACACTTCGACAACTAACTACGTTCCCTAACGTTCCCTGTGTTTAACTTACCGTCGCTAAATCTAAACGTTAAGTGCACGTGAGCATCAGAGAGCAGGCCATGGCATAAACGGGTGCACAAAATAACACCAAGAATTTCAATTTCATTTACTAAATTGTAGACTACATTATGACAAGTGACAATCCTACTTCTCTACAACACGAACGAAATTGTATCCCTGCTCCCCAAACTTCTATGTGACAAAATTATTTAGATATTACAATGGAATAATTCCTACAAGGCACATCCAACGTCCAAACATTCCCTACATAAACTGTTTACTAGAGATGACGTAAGTCTCCCAACGCCCCCCGACCCTTATATAATTACCTAATATGTTTGACGGTAAAAAAAATAAAATCTCATCTGGTCAAGTCGTCTTCGTGAAGCTTGCTTCCTTCAGGAGACGTCTTGTAGAAATGAATGAGCCCCTCAATCCAGTCCATCGTTTCAGTTCAGATTCAGCCAGAACCTTTGGAGCGTTGCAGTACCATCTTCTGCTATCAGGGGGCGCCCCTGTGTGCAAAGGGAAAGAGTTTTAAAGACAACTTTTTGAGGAGGGATAAATATCTAGCAGTGTAAAAGGATATGATTAAAATGTCAGAAACTCGTGTATTTACATGCTTATATAAAGAAACAGGCGTAACAGTGCCTAAAAAGCAAGAACCGTGGGCAGAACCATGGCGCGAAACATGACCAAAACATATTCGGTAACTACGGGCAACCGGTGATTCACACGTAAATCAACCGACGAGCTAGCCCGAGATCGGGCAAAAAGCAACAATAAACATAAAAATATACATTTCTATGACAGAAACCTTCACTAATTTGACACATGCTGTTAAAATATGATGACATAAACAATACACGGTCAGTTGAAATTGTTACAAAAAAACGCCACAGGAATTGTGGCGGGAACCGCATCCCAGGACTGAATTACCGGTAACTGCGGGCGACCGGTGATTGACAGATAAATCAGCCAAGAGGTTGGACCAGATTTGGGCAAAAACCAAGAATTACCACACAAATATACATTTTCATGACAGAAACCTTTACTAATTTGGCACTGTCTGTCTAAATAGAGTGCTATAAATGCGTTTGGCTTCAGTAGTTTCAAATAACGCTACTAGACTTGTGGCGGAAAAAGCGGCCCGGGCCTCAACATAAATTACCGGGACCAGTGCCAACGGTAAGAACACAGTAAAATACATTTTCCAGTTTTAACGAACAAAAATGAAACGCCGAGCGACACTGATAAATTCCTGAACACTTTTTTACGTTGATTCTGTGGTAAACGTGTGCGAAAACGTCAGTTATGGGAGAAATTACGACCAAAACAATTACCGGTAACTACGGGCGACCGGTGATTGACAGATAAATCAGCCGAGAGGCTGGACCAAAATCAGGCAAAAAGCCAACAAAAAACATGCAAATATACATTTTCATAACAGAAACCTTCACTAATTTGACACTGTCTGTCTAAATAAAATACTATAAATGCGTTTGGCTTCAGTTCTTTCAAATAACGCCACATGATTTGTGGCGGGAAAATCGGCCCGGGACTGAGCATAAATTACCGCGAGCCGCCCGGACGGTATGATAGCACATTTTTCCAGTTCTACGAAGAAAAATGAAAGACTGAATGACATGAATAAATGCCGGAGCACCTATTGCGATGATTCTGAGGTAAAAGTCCGAGAAAACGAAATTTCTTGGTCAAATTACGGCCAAAACATCTCCGGTAACTACGGGCAACGGGTGATTGGCAGGTGGTTCGAACGGACTCGTAATCTTTGACTAAGAACATTCTTGACAGAAAATTGCTAAAATTTCGGTTTGAAACTCCACTTACACGCAGTCTACGTGATCTTGGATATCACAGTCACAGAAAAATGAAGAATTTAGAGATGTTCACGGAATTATGGACAGGAAAACGTACAATTTCCAGGAAAGCTTGCCGGGGGCCACATGCAGATGAAGGAAATTTAAAAAAAATCCTACGAAAAACGTCTCAAAAGTCATCTTCAGATACGTCAATTTCTCTACGAACACCACAAAAGGTAATACGTGGATAGCCAGTGTAATTCTACCGCTAGAAAAGGAGAAAAGGCTTACATTGTATGCCGCCGCCTCGCGCTTGTAAACTCTGGGCCGTACGCAGGATGTTCGTCCGGTGGGTTCAGCTTCACAAATGGTGGGAAAAGTTTGGACGGAATTTTCCATCAGAATCCTCGCTTGTGATTGGTCAGGACTGTAACATTTTGGTAAATCGGTAGAAACGTAAAACCAAAATGTTTTTTCAACATCTTTGCCCCACTCTATGAAACAAATCAACAAACGCCATACATATCGAGAAATACATCAAGGATATAGAATCTTGTGAGGTCTCTTTGTGATGCGTTTTTCAACTCATACTGGATCAAAATTTTAATACAAACCTCCACTATTAATGGTTGATGCTGCTAATGGTTGATGCTGTTACATTTTCTTTTGGAGGGGTATTTAAGAGAACGGAAATGCCGCCCTTAAAATCCTTCAAAAATTGCTGCGCAGTTAGTAGAAGTTTCCGTATAGATAGAGCTCAGTATTTGTTGTTCTATGTCGTTATATATACACTTAAAAAAAGTAGCCCTCCCCCTCCTACCAGTCTTTGGTAGATCCCCAAATGTCCCGCTAGAAACAGAGATGACAAATAGTTCACGGAAATGACGCCACTCCCTCATTGGTCAAACTTAAGATTACCAAGCTGCCATTGGTTGAACTGGTAATCGGATTGACTCAGTATGCAGCCGCACTCTCATTGGTCGAAATAACGATTGCCAGGCTGTCATTGGTTGGAAAGGTTAATTCGATTGTCATGATAGGTCGACGTCCATGGAGAATTCTTGCGTGCTAGTTGTATCCTCTCCAAGCAGAGGTTTGGTCTGTTTTAGGATGTCTTTCTTTATTGCTTTTTTTCTGCGTTTTACAGTCCCGGTCTCTATTTTGTCGGCTTTTCTTTTGGCCAGGAAACAGAAATAAAAGTGGACAGAATAGAAAGTCTGGCAAAACGTCTAAAAGGCTTTAAAAAGTACAACACACCAGACCTCTGCTTGGAGAGTACTAAAAGTATAAGGTGAGCAGACGTAGCTTAATGGAAAAGCACACTGAAGAGACGTGGGTCATATTTAAGAATCATGACCTTTATTTTATTAAATGCATCACAACATCTCGGATATCTGTTGCCTTTGATATTAGGACTATGCAGTGTTCTTTGTGAGACTACTCGAACTCAAAAGTCAGATCAAAAGCACTTCATTTTTTCCCGGTAGATTGCTTCAAGAGTTTCATTCTGTTCCTGTGATAGCCATGTAGAGCGTTTAATTCATTAATCAATTTACAATAACAGATAAAGTTCATTGCCATTGTCATCAAAATCGAACGGCGGCATAAGACGAACGTCACTGTACCATAACAGACACTACTAAAACCCTGATCTATTACCACGTTCCGCCATGTTCGATCTGACGTCATTCAAACAGAACGCATGTTCCATTTGGGGTCACTGGCGACCAACAGACACTACTCATACTGAAAACTCAGATCTGTTCCCGCCATTTTCTCCTTGTGAATCGCCTCCAGAGTCTCGTTCTCTTCCGCGCTGAACCAGTTCTTCCAGTCACCAACCTCTCCTGAGATTCATAAAAATACGTGTCATGACTCTAAAGTAATTCTTGTATTTTCTCCCCCCTGTCTCTCTCTCTCTTTCTCTCTTCCTCTCCCTCTCTCTGTCTCTCTCTCACACACATTGACACAAATGAATCAGAAGTCAAAGTGAATATTGAACAAAAAGGACTAGATTTGAGGACGACATGAAGTTGAGCTTTTAAGCATAATCTCGCTTCACTCACTCGGTGGTTTATTCAGTGATTATAACCACTTGTCACACACCACATCACCGTACATACGAAATGGAAAAGTGAAGTTCATTAAAGACAAGTACCTTTGCGTATGAACTCAATGCCGCTTCCTTCCACCTTGCTGAAAACCTTCTGCAGCATTGGGTTGCGGGAATAGTTTGTAGACGGGTTCTCCTTCATAGCGGAAAAGGTACAGTTCGCCACCACCTCATCGATTCGTTGGTCTGACAGAGTCTTGCCTAGGAAGTCTGCTATCATCACCACGTGGCCCCGCAAGTCCTACATACATCATATAACGTTAAGAGGACCGTTACTTGTACACAGTCTAATAACAAAGATAAAAAAATTGACTACAAAATCTGAAATCCCTATTTCACATTGGTTATGACAAAACAATAACCTTACTAGTGGTGATTAAGATCCCATAAACACTGTATCCAATCAGCGTCGACCCATAAATGATAACTGATCGCCAGTAACCCCAAATGGAACATGCGTTCTGTTCGAATGACGTCAGATCGAACATGGAGGAACGTGATTCGGGAAACAGAACAGCCTCTGTCTAACGATCGATATATTTAAGTTTCCCCGCCATATTTACCTAGAGATCACGTCATAATATCAAATATGCAATTCAAATTTTAAACCTACCCGCTTGAGGTCTTCATACTTGATGAAGAGCAAGTTGTCGTCATCCTTGTGTCGCCAGTACTCCGGGATGACGTCCCACCAGAAACCATAGAAAGCTGTTCATTCGATAAAGCACGATCTTGATTATATATTTGTAACGTGAAATTAAACCACAATTTGCATATTCGATATCTAAGTATATCAGTCTTTACCTAAGCTACCTCCATGCTGAGAATCACAAGAAATCAATTCATCCCGTCCCCTCAAATGACATATAAAAATATAATGGACATATACAATAAAAAAAAGTGATATTAGTCTCATGTTAGTTCCTGAGATTTGATACATGCAGCCGAATACTGACCTAGGTCCGGAGTAATAAAGTCCTGGAAGTTTTCCTCCCAAGTTCCACAGGGAACATGCTCCACCATCCTTCTCATGTTGTGCCACGAAACAACCACATCTTTGACGTTCCGAGCACAGTAGATGATCTAGTAAAATAGAAAAAGAAAGAAATGTAGACATTTTTCCACCCGAGCTCACATTTCGAAAGTAGATGCATAATTGGTGTCTGCTACAGCACCAGACAGACGTCTGGTCCAGGTCATTGACCTTTTGTGTTTGGAGAAGAAGAAGAAGAAACAGAGCAAAAAGAGTATATAAGTGTTGAATAGCAATGAACAGCACCTTTCCCTTCCCGTCCCTGGCTTGCTGAGGTAACAGGTGGTAGGGCAGGTGCGTTTTCATCAGTCGCGGAGAGGGGGCGCTCTTTAGTAGTATCGGCCTGGGCTCGCCAGCACCGACACCCAACCTTCCTGACATGTCCAGCGTCTCCAGCCAAGGCGTGCGAGCTTGCAGAGGGACTTTGCAGAGCTCACTGATGTCGCCCTCAGCACACACCAGAGAGACGATCTGCTGTGTCCATGTTGTTCCTGTTAGCGACGAAGAAGAAGAGGATATGGCCTACGGTTGAGCTGGTCGTTGTTACGCTGAAGGGCTGTTATACTGGCTATACAGATACAGATACAGAAGCTGGTGTGTTACACTTAAGGACGGTTATACCGGCTATACAGATACAGAAGCTGGTGTGTTACACTTAAGGACGGTTATACCAGCTATACAGATACAGAAGCTGGTGTGTTACACTTAAGGACGGTTATACCGGCTATACAGCATGATACAGAAGCTCACGTGTTACGCTGAGGGGTGGTTATATCGGCCATACTCAGATACTGTGAGATGTAGTTTTGCCAAAAATAAAAGATTCTCGCAAGACCATGCCAAGAAAAAAGAAGGCGAAGTCTTATGATTCTCACCCGATTTAGGGTACGCCGAGATGAAGACGTCGTCCTCTCTTACTTCAAATGATTCCACCAGTTCCAAGGCCTTTAGGTTCGACGAATTGTCGAAACGCACTCCTTTAAAGTAAAACGACGAGGGACGCTCTTGGCTCATCGTGTCGCCGTGTTCACTGATGCACTGTACAGGAGGAGAGGTGGATCTGTAGAAAACAACTCTGAAATAGATCGGAGCTTACAGGTGCCTTATGAGACTGTCATTACATTCGCTAAGAAGGTTTGTGTCACTGTGTGTGAGTGTATGTGTGTGTGTGCGCGCGCGTCTGTAAACACGGAAATACCAGTTTTGATACCTCATGATCTAGACAAGCTACTATAAAGTGTCACAAAATTTGGATGATAGGTAGCTCTGAGTTGTTCTTCTACTGTAGTATAGGACTTTATATCATACCCGGGCCGCGATAACGTTCGATAACGGGTTCCGGACCGGGCCGTACGGTACGGTACGGCCCGGTCCGGAACCCGTTATCGAACGCTTCCATGGCTTCCATAAACGATTCGAACGCATTTCGCCCTACCCGCTTGTGCCCCTTTCGAAAATTCGAATACAGAATCCGGACGTTGGAATTGATGTTGTTACATTTTAGGGACAAGTGGCATCAACTTTTGGCTCATCTTGCATTGAAAGGCGTGTTTTCTTGGGTGGGCATGACATAAATAAAATACAACACGGTGTATTCCGCATCGCCCTCGGTCCCGGCCCTCCCGCGAGTCGGATCGCCCTCCGGCCTGCGGCCGTCGGGCGATCCGACCCGCGGTCGGGCCGATACCTCAGGCGATACGGAATACCCCGTGTTGTATTCTATATGTATAGCCCAGGTGCTATGGCGGCGTTTCACACAAACACTAGTACTGGGTAAGTGAACAACCCTACTTGACAAATAAGATAGGATTGGGACCTATTTACACACACGAGGGACAGATCGATTCTTACCTTGTCGATTACGTTTAGTGCAAGGGTTCTGTCTTCCTCCACAGATTCTGGCTCAGGATATGCTCACACAATAGAAAAACCCGAAACTGATACAGAAAATGTCTTGAAATATGTAATCCAAGTTGGAGTCGAAAGGTTACAGAGTACAGACGTTAAGCACAAATACTCCACATACACAGGTCACCGTGTACACTGTATATTTGTCCAGTTTCTTGATGCAAAGTGTGGCTAAAATGACCTAATTTCCAAGTGACCTTTGTCCTTCTGCACTTATCATGACCCCAGTGGTCAGTCAGGTCACTGACCGGTACCTTCTAATCTCCAAGCAGATACTACGATGGCAAGGTAGTATCCATTGACCAGTGGAGTGTCCATTAGCCATTCATCTGGCCAATGGATATTTGTTACCGTAGGATTTGCTTGGAGATTAGGTACCTTCAATAAACTGGCCAGTTTTATACATTAAGTACAGGCCATGCAAGACCGGACCAGGTTTGATAGACTCACATATTTTCGATGTGTGGTGGGATCTTTAACATGCTCAAGGTGTGGCTCTTTATTCAAACACGAGACTAGTTGTGTCATCCTCTACTCCCCAGTACTATTTCACATGTACATTAGTCTTTTATAAATTAAAGGCGTTTCCTAGAACTGTATGTGCATGTTTTCGCATCCTTCTTTCCCTCACACCATGTCCAGGAATTGGACAACTGATGTAATGATACAATGATGATTTTTTAAATGTTTCTAAATTGTATGTGATGTATGTATCCATTGTAATAAAAAATAATAATAATAAAAAAACTGTATGGGCATGTTGTTGCTATACAATGTAGGTTGTAAAGCACACAATCGTTGAGTGTAATGAAGATTTTGAACCTCCTTGGTATAATTTTGTTGAGTTTAATCATAAAGCTTCAGGCACATAAAAAACATACATCCTTTAATATCCAATGTATGTTCCAGTGAGTGAACATACACTTCTCTGAACCCGTAGAAGAGCCTCCTTGCGATCACATTGTTAACTGCACTCACAATACTCGTAGTCACCCAGACGATGCAAACAAAGCTTCGGCGGACCCCACAAAGAATACTAGTAAGTGTAGGTAACAGACCGACAAGGCCGTCTTTTCTCCGTGAAACTATCGTCCTGAAACTATCGTCACACAAGGCTGATAACAGGAAGTTCCTTGGCCCGGATCGCGGACGGCGAGTAGAGGAAGTGGTATTCGTCATTTAATATCCGTATACCTGCTGCGCAGCCGGTATCACCGCCCTTCGGCGTAACACGCTAGCAGTTTTGACCAGCTCATCCGTACCGGTATCAGACTTGTTCGGACCGGAAACAACAGCGGCG
This sequence comes from Branchiostoma belcheri, assembly GCF_001625305.1. NCBI lineage: Eukaryota > Metazoa > Chordata > Leptocardii > Amphioxiformes > Branchiostomatidae > Branchiostoma > Branchiostoma belcheri. Next base: position 481,438 of record NW_017802480.1, on the reverse strand, counting down.
TCTACAGTATATAAAACGCAGAAGTCGAGTCAGGCCGACACTAGTCCACGGGCGAGCTTAGGACGCGAGTGGTGACAGCGAGAAGCTGCAGTGATTAACGTGTGTGAACACTTGTTTCGTGCGTAGATAAGCCTTCGCTGCCAACAAGCTATGATGCAGTGTGTAAAGGGAGGACTGCTGTATGTACTAACGGTCATGGTCATACAAGGTACGTAGTCTTTACTATGCTTCGAATCATGGACCAAATAGAGAGCTAGACGCACGCACGCGCGCACACGCGCGCGCACACACACACACACACACACACACACACACACACACACACACACACACACACACACACACACACACACACACACACACACACACACATACGCACACACACACACACACATGAAGAGAAAGATACCTATTAGAAAAGTGACAAACTGATGTGCATCACAAGCAGTACATAAAACAGAATGCTTTTCAGATTACTGGTTTTTGTTCTGGCTTGTTCAATCTATTACTAAGAGTCGTCGCGTTGCACCAAACAGGTCATACTTCCCATTGGCTAACGTATAGTTACATCAACTAATCTCCAATGACATTTACTTCAGTTAAATCCGGAAGAGGGCAGTTTTACAGTTCTTACCGTTTCCTAAGTCTAGACGAATTCCCGCTATATGTGAGGTATACAACTATGCAGAGGGAAATGACTAATCTCCAAGCAGATGTTGCGGTAGAAAGTAACGTTTCCTGACCGGCATGTCTGTTTGCTGTGTCAGAAAACTTTACGATCTTCCACCGCACTTCTGCTTGGAGATTAGGAAGTGACGGATCACGTGTCATGTCTGCAACAACCACTTGTCACCGTCTGGAGGATTACAGTAATTAAAAGATGATAATTATAGTAATTAAAAGATGACTGGACACCTGTAGGATCTTTACGTGACTAATGATATAATTACCCCCGATGCAAAAGAAAGTACATTATACAAGGTAGACTTCTTACTTCGCTAGCTTTGAACTACCGACAGCCTTTTCTCTTTCCTGTAAGCTTAAAAAATGACTGTTAACCTACAAAAACATCTTAGCACACCACGCGTACTTAATTAGAGACCGTAGTGCAACCTTTGAGCGATAGAATTGGGGAAAGAAGGTATGAATCAGTGGGGTCGAATCGCGTTTTTATAGCATGCGTCAGTATCAAAGAAACGCGCCGTTCAGTACACAAGAAGACTTCCAAACGCGCAGCAAGAGGGATAAATCCCGATTTAAGTAGCAGGAATCTGTCAGAACGGATGTACTTCACTCTGACAGCGGAGCGGCAGACAAATGAGCGGGAGTCGGCAGGGGAATTCCGACAGTTTCCTCCCACGAGCCGGCCGCACTCGGTCGCACTGACCCCTCTCTAATGTGCGAATTGTTGTGGTGCACTCTTACACGGTTAGCGCTAGCTCTGAATGGTGAACACGCCACGGGACGGCGTAAGCTAATAATCCTTAGGAACATGTGTGGCTCCTGTTTATTTTGCACGTCTTTTTTGGCGCTCTAGGTGTATTTGCGGCACAAGCTACACAAACGTGAACCACTAGAACGACCTACAAAACGACGCAAAAACAACAGACGTTAGAAACCCTGTATCTGCTTGAAGATTAATGGGTTTGACCAGACCCCCGCGCAATAACACACCAGCTGCCAACATGTCAGGATGTGCGAGTGAAGAAAGCCGTCTGTACCTAGTACCCGAGAGCTTTCTAGCCTCTACAAGTAGTCTATCAGGCTTCGGAAAGCGGCAAAATGTACTCTTGAAGCGGACTAACTCCCCTGGCATGTTATCCGTCTATTTGGCTAATGTCCACTCTTTTCAGCCGCCTCTGAAGACTGGTTGACTTATTACATCAATTGTATGATATATCAACTGCATGATGATATGGACTCCTCAAATTCATACCTTTTGTAACTCAATTGGGCACTAGATATAGATACAGATACAAATACATTGGTAGATCAGAATAACGCGGTTCGGGTTTACACCGATTGATTTTGAAGGCTACGAACCAACATTCAGAAGGACTTTGAACAGCGTCTACTGCGTGCAAACTTTCACTTAACCCTAATCCAGTCACCCGGTTTCACATGAGCAGCGCCTGACAAAAGTCCTTTCCGAAAAGGTTTTCGGTACTTTAGCATAATCTCAAGGGTTAAAACTGTGGGACAGGGTCAGGATGTAGAGAAGAAAAAACTCTCACGGATCCAATTTATCGGAATGTGGTGGACTTTGGGACAGCACGGATTCTAGAAAAAACACGCTGTACCGGGGCATCTATAATTAAGCGCTTTGAAACGGGCACAACCTGGCACTTAATATCGAAGCAGATCCTACACTGGCTGCCGCCGCGCCGCGTGCCTGCGAAGCTGGTGTGTTACGCCGAATGGCGGTTATACCGGCTACACCGATACAGATACAGACTGGGAAGGTAGTATTCATAGGCCAAGAAGTCACCATTATTCGGTGGCTAATGGTCACAGAGTCCTTGGCCAATGGATACTGCCTTGCCTCCGTAGGATCTGCTTGGAAATTACTGGCACTAACACTCTTTACTCCGTTGCCTGCGCTGAGGTGTTTCAACAAAGGAGTCAATGCCCCTAAAGAGGACATGTGCATAGTGTTACACTACTAGTGCCACTGACATGGGTTATGTCCTTGCTATGTTTGTTTTCATGTTTAGTGGATGGAATTCAATAGGGCATATCTCCTAATTCCTTTTGAAAAGGACAAAATGAAGGCTAACACCATCACCTAAGCTGATATGTTGATCTGTTTGCTTACAATGGCACTGCTTAAGGTACTGTATATCCGATCCGATACTTAGGATATGAACCTTGAACAACTTGGTTCGAGATTCAGGATATCATCCACGTATACTTGCCCTGTGCATCACGGTAGTGATCGCAGAACAAGACAAAAAAAGGTCAAACAGTAAACTTCGATCGACATAAAGAATGCCGGCTGCGTCTTCAAGTGGCTAGTATTAGTACAATTTACGCCTTGCCATGGCTCAATGTTCTCAACCAAGCACACCGGGTCACCATGACTCTCTACATCATCTTCAAGTTCGTTAGAATTCTCCCTACATTCCCTCTGGTCATTTCTGATTTGTCCCTATCCAAAAGATCGAGCTTTGCCAAAATCTTTGACGTCTCAAACTTCTATCTGGTAGAAATCAGGGTAACCAGGCCAGTAGTGTTGTGACTAGGATAAGAAGACAGTGACAAAATCGATTGTTTCGGTCATCTCTCACCTTCCTCGCTGTATCCTCAGGGCAAGACAAACAAGATACTCACGTATCCGAAGACGAGACTCTGTTACCCATCATTGAGAATTATACTGCTTACATGAACCAGAAAGTCGTTAAATTAAGTACGTGGGAGTATCTTATAGTATATCGGAGTCAAGAGAAGTTAATCTTTTCTCCCATTAAAGTCGTCATTTTCTATTAATTCACTCAAGATTAATACGTTCAGTTGTATTTAAAACATTAAGAAATCACTGAGTTCGTCATACTTGCTTTTAACGAAAACTTGACAAAGCCATTTAACACCATTTCGGCCCCAACCTTATGAAGGATTGACAATAACAGGATTAAACACCATTCCGGCTAGATTGTGAGGTGCCATCGTAATCCATTTATTTAGTAAACATCACAAACTGACATGCATGCAAATGACATGCCCGATTGGCCTTGATTTTGCCTTCTCATTTGTCAAGCCGTTGAAACCACGTCTCTTTCAAACAATGATCCGTCCTTTGACTCAAACACTATTCTCTTGACCCCATGGAGACGTAGCTGAAGTTTTGCCTAGTCTGCACCAGACTAACAAAGCGGGGTCGTCAAAAACAGTGAAATTTAGTCAAATAGAGATAATAACTGGCCATGGGAGTTTGGCCACCGTAGCTAGAGTTAATTTGTCCGACCCCACTCCCCTGGACAGACTGTCAGACCCTATACATTTTGTGGAGACTTCTACCATCCTATCGCCCGTCAGGAAGGCCTGGTGGAGGCTAGCGTAGCCAAATAAGAAGAATAACTGGCCAGGGGAGTTTGGCCACTGTAGAGTTCATTTGCCCGAGACGATATCCTAACGGTAGACCCACTCACCCACCCAGCCAGCCCCTATTTTTGCCGATTTTTTTGCCATTCTAACGCCCTTCAGGAAGGCCTGGTGGAGGCTATAGCTTAGCCAAAATGACTGGCCAGGGGAGTTTACCCACTGTAGAGTTCATCAAGTTGCCCGAGACGATATCCTAACGGCAAACCACTTCCCCAGCCAGTCAGGCCCTATTTTTGCCGATTTTTTGCCATCCTAACGCCCTTCAGGAAGGCTAGCGTAGCCAAATAGAAAGAATAACTGGCCAGGGGAGTTTGGCCACTTGGAGTTCATTTACCCGAGACGATATCCACTCCCCCAGCCAGTTAGACCCTATTTTTGCCAAATTCTATAGCACCCTAACGCCCTTCAGCAACGCCTGGTGGACCGAGGCTAAGTTTGCCCGTACCAAATGGATTGGAAACGTTTCATTAGCCACGGTGTGTTTTCAAAGGCTCTCGCCTTGGCATTTCACGATGCCCGTCCAACCCCCAAGACTGTTCATTACCGCAGTATTGTCAGGCCAGCAGTCGCCACAAGTAAGTCAAGGATAGAGTCTTTAATCCGGCCGGCTCCAGTCGGCTCAGGCCTAGGAAAAAATGTTGTGTTTCTTGCTTCCCGACCGACCCTAGAAAACCTGCCGACCCTAGACATTTTTTTGGATGGACTCCTGCAAGAGACATAAATTCGAGCTGGTCAACCTTTTCTAACTCCATGATCTGACACCTGAGTGATAGCTAAAACGTTGTACAATTGGTTTTCTAACTTTGACATTGAAAATAAAAGTGTCCTCATGCTAATTTTACTTTTTTTAAACGTATTGTATAAGTTGGACCCCAGTCCCCCTATATAGATGTCACTGAAGTCTAAAAAGAAAAGATAATCCCTACCTACCGACCCTGATTTTTTCAGGACTGAAACAGGAAACACAACATTTTTGTCCTAGGCCATCATCAGGGTCGGATTTAACCGCCTGGAACCGGGAGGGAGATCTAGAGAAGGCTAGCAATGAGCCGATACGCTAAAACGTCCAGTCATTACTCTGTTCCAAGGGCAGGCTTGTATTGAAAACATACCCGCAGAGAAGGTCGGGAACTTGGATGACTATCTGGAGAAGGCTATCAATGAACCGATACTAGCTATAGAAAGCTTTAAACAACTCCTGCAATTAGATGTGCAAAGAATGAGTGTAACAAGTCGTTCGGTGTGATATAGCTAGCTGCCGCCGCGCCGCGTGCCTGCGAAGCTGGTGTGTTACGCCGAAGGGCGGTTATACCGGCTATACTGATACAGATACGCTAAAACGTCCAGTCATTACACTCTTCCAAGGGCAGGCTTGTATTGAAAACATACCCGCAGATAAAGGCCGTTCGTTATCTCCCATTACATTGGCTGATAGTACACATACTTGGGTTGTCATCCAATACGGTCTTATAAACCTCATGTCTGTGGTAGTAGGGGTAAGCAACGACAGTTCCCGAAATTCAACCGAGTTCAACAAGGACAATGCCTTGAAGGTAAAGTTGTCATCCTCAATAGAGGTAAAGCATGATGCTTCATACGTTAGAAGTAGCTAGCACAAGTACAATGCGGCACACGTTTTCAGTCAACCAGATCACCCTTACTCTAAGTGTCTACAGTTTCAACGTACCCAAAATACACCAACATTTGGCGGCTCAGTTACAACAACAGACATGTCGTCCCGAATACCTCAGAGTTCAAAGTTTATCTTTCCTTAAAAGTCACCTTCCCTTGACCCTTTTATTTTTAGAGTTCACCGAACCAGATGGTTCATGTCTGCCCATCTTTCTTTATGCTTAGGTCACATTTGAAACGGCGCCCGTTCGGCATGTCCTCGGCGTAGACACCGACCGGCGTCATGACGCCGAGCGTGCGCCGTACTGTCAGGGTCACAATTAAATGTTCCTTTACGGCTCCCTGTCGGGGCCTGCTTGTGCTCCGGCCGGCGGCTCTCATTAATATTCATAAACTTTTGCGGCCGGTTTCTGTCAGGGACCCGTCCGGTGCCAGGTCAGTCGCCCGTCTTGACCCGTGCGGCGTGTGGTAGGGTGCCGACCGGCTCTTACAGTTCGGCCGGGCAGCTGTCAGGTCCCTGGCGGGTTCCTGGCGGGATCCCGACGGGCTCCTCTCGTGTTTTTGAGCAGGTACATATATAAGCGCTGCACTGCCTGCTACCGTTCACTTCAAGTAAAGAGTACACGTCAAGTAAAGAGTAGACTGAAGTTGGCGATGCAGCGTTCAGTGCAACCTGCAAACAACTTACAAACCCGTCTGAGATTGAGATTGGTGACAACCTACATGTAGGTCTTCTGGCATTGGTAGCTGAAGAAGAGAGGCAGGCAGAACTGGTGCGTCGCAAAAGTAACCGAGGGCCTACTTTCGAAAGTACTTCAGCAGTGACGCAGGAAGTACTTCAGCAGTGACGCAGGAAGTGTGCCGTGGCAGCTCCTTGCTATTGAGCAATAAAACCACTGAATATCGTTACTTCTGTTGAAATTTGGACTGAAAATAAATGCCAATAACTTCTGATTCCATTTTATTACGAAGGCATATGATGTAACAAGAGATAATGTCAGACACATTCTATTCCTGTTATGATCTGTTTTATGAAGTTGGCAAGAGAGCCGTGCCGGCTGTTTTCCCTTGCCCTTCGACATTCTGACACACAAATACAAGGTGTAACACACACAAGTACACGATGTAACACACACGTGGTGAACTGTGCGACGTAATCTGAGGCAGGAGTTTATATATGCTCCCTATAACCCCCTTTTCCTGACCATCTGATGCACTGATCAACACAAGTGACGTCATAATCTTAGACAGGTGCCTGTTCGGCCGCCCGACGGGTCCCGGGCAGTGAGGTTACGGCGTCGCTTCGGCGTATTTCGCCGAACGGGGCCCGAAGTGTTTTTAACTCTGAGTTAAAATCGATTCGGCGACCGCGCGGGGCCAAAAATAGGCCGGCAGCCGTCGGGAAGCCCGCCGGTCTCCGTCTAGGTCCCGTTCGGTAGTGCCAAAAAACACGCCGAACACGCGCCGAGCGGGCCCCTTTCTTGAATTGTGACCTAAGCATTAAGTCGCGGCCAGGATTAAGATTAGAATGTATAACCCCCTGGCCCAGGTGTTTCTTGGATTTCTTTAGTGACACCTTTACTTAAAGAAAACCGCTCTTTCATCAGTCTCCACCTAGAGTGAGATAAGCATGGTTTTAAAAGCTTGTCCTATGTTTCTCGTTGTAGCCGTTGCCATGGTGACGGTGACTCGTGCCCAGGACAACACGATCTCGTACACAGGGCTGTGTGGCCCCGCGGCGTGCTGCCAGTCTCAGGAGAACGAGTACGTGAGGCTGCAGGACATGATGGTAATGCTGGTCCGCCAGGTGGCGCTGCTGCAACACGCTCTGGGTAAGGGTTTAACCAATATGTAGATAAGATAGTCCCATAGCTTTTTTCAGGCCGTAGGTTAGGTTTATTGGATGGTACTACAACAGTACGTCTAGGGCACAGTTTTGGAAGGTGGAGCCCATGCCTTCCAATGCTGTGTTGCATGCACCGCTAGCTCTCCAACCGAGGCCAGGTAGCCATTTTACACCTGGATGGAATGAGAAAAGTCGTAACGTCCGTTTCCAAAGGACACAACATTTTGCCAGGATTGGCAATCAATAGGGTTATCAAATGAATATAACAGACTTGCCGCATACGTTCAGCACCATAACGTTAGAAGCTTAAGCTATGGATTGTTATGAAATTCAGCCTGCAGTTAGGTCTTGATCCATCATACATGTGTAGGAATGGTGGTTTTCCCTAGTACTACAGAAGAACTCTTTACTCTCAACTTGCAGGAGCCGACCCTGACTTCCACTGGGACCTGTCCGGCGGCTGCTCTGTCACCTCCCGTCAGCAGTCACCATGTGGCGACATGTGCAACTCCAAGACCATCTACGGCAACGTGGGTCTCCGCTCGGGGCAGGCCAGCGGGGTGCTGCAGACCATCCCGGGCCCGGACGGCCAGCACTGCGCCGTGTCCCTGTCCGCTAGCCTGAAGCAGTCCGTGGACCTGGGAGACTTCCGCGCGACGTGCGTCTCTCACCACGGGCTCTGTAGCCAGAAGGGGCTAACGGTGTCGGTCTGGCTCAAGATACCGAAGGTGATTACTTCGTGATAACGTATGATGTACAATTTGTATTTGTATAAAGGTAAAATTTTTGTTCCAACACAAACGGGTAAATGTTCTGATATAAATCATAAAACTTTCGACTAGTCACTCTGATCTCCCTAGCTCGGTAGATTGACCCAGTGAGGCTTCAACACTGGGTCAAAGGTACATCGTTTACCAGATGTCTTTGACCCAATATTGACGTCACACTTCAGAGAAGGCACGTGACAAGTCTCAGTGGGTCAGTGTAGTAAGGAAGACAAGAGTGACTGTCCGAAAGCTCTAGGTGAGAACATTTTAACCTCTTTGTGTTGGATCAAAAGTTTTACCTTTAAACATGTAACACATATTTCTGTGATGTATTTCACGAAACAAACCATTCATTCATCCAGGAGGCCAACAACGGGCGAGTCTACCTCCTCTCCTCTGGCGGCCAGACCGGCAGCGCCCGCGGCTTTTCCGTGTACGCCACCGGTAACCAGTACAGCTACATCCCGACCAACAAGTTTGTGTTAACGGTTCGTTTGTTTTAATATCATGAAAGTCCATCTGTGTTGGTAGTTACATGTTTAGAGTTAAAACTTTTGGTCCAACACAAAAAAATTCTCTCACCTAGAGCTTTCCACCAGTCTCTCTGGTCTTCCTCAGTAGACTGACCCAGTGTTGACGTCACACTTCAAAGAAGCCACGTGACAAGCTTCACTGGGTCAGTCTAATGAGGAATACCAGAGTGCCTGGTTGAAAGCTCTAGGTCAGAGAACTTTTTTTTTTGGTTTGTTTGTTTGTATATATTTGTTTGAAGCGTAAGAGTGTCCTGGCTGATTTCAGGTCTACCTGAAGCACAGAGACCTGGCCTGGAGAGTGGACACCTCAGAAATACCTGACAACACCTGGTTCCACCTTGCGTTCACCTGGACAAGAGCGCTGGGGGTTAGAGTCTACGTCAACGGTAACCTGGTCGGCCAGGGGTTCGGTAAACCCACAGGGTTCTCTCAAAACCATGGCAACACGAACCTGGTGCTGGGGCGGTCCAATCAGAGGGAGCAGTTCCACGCGACAGCCGCATTCAGCAACCTGAAGATTTTCACGCGGGAACTCACGGCTTCCCATGTTGCATTGCTTCACGAAGAGATTAACGCCATTACCAATGGTGTGTGATCACGTGTCTGAGACTTTAACACAGTATTGTAATGCCCTAGACTCTTCTATCATGCCCAGAAACTTGGGTGTAAATGTTGAATGTTAAATTACAAAATCTAAGTTTGACCTAGCTTATCTTTCACATGTGATGTAGAAATACAACCTGCATATGCTGTTTGAGTTGTATCTCTGATGTCTATACCTAACCTACATGTAGCTTGTTGGCAGAATGTACTGTGCCTGTGCAAAACCTTTAATGAATTGTGTATAGCAGGTCAGCATAATGTCTCTTTTACTGTTGTCTTGACGTATTTGACATCCCATCTATAGTTATGTGAAGGAAAATTCTGACGCAACATCCAACGAGAACCATTAAAAATCAGGTTTTCACAAAGGCACAGTACGTCTGATGATGTGCTATCCATGACTCTAATGTAATTGGTTCCCTACGTAATTCACACTATGCACTGCCGTGTAGAAGACAAAGTCAAACATGAAGCATGGATTGTTGTCACCTTGACAATACGTCCATACCTGGTTTTATTCGGCAATTTCTACAGCAGAAACAATCCGTATTGAGCCATATATCATGAGCCATATAACTTGAAATACAAATACACTTTGTAAACTTTTTCATTATGCCAGAGCTAGTAGAACTGCTTTCTTTTGAATAATTCCAAGAAATGAGAAGAAAAGCACGAAAAGCATCATAGCCAAAAAAGTTTCTTTGGGTATAAATACTATGACAGTATAAAACAAAAGGTTAACCTTCTCTTACATGTACAATTCTGTAAAACATGATACCTGGCCAGTGACTAGTCACTTTCTTCTAATATAATCTGTAGTTGTGATCTCCCCTTTCTTGTGCTTTTACATGCTACATTGCTCACATTTGTATGGTGTACACAATCTTGTACGTATTGATAGACACTGACATGTTAAAACATGCCTTATACATGTAATTGTATTACAGAATCTTGACTTTCTAATAAATCTATGTAGTAAGTAAGTAACTGCTACATTGTATATCGTATATGTAATATTTTGTGACACATCATTACAATAAGACAAAAAGGCTCCACAAATTTGTTCATTTACTTTGCATATCATTTGGCCACAAAGGCCAACATAAAAAGTCTTCGAACCCCCCAGAATTCAAAGTTCTCTACTTGGTACTTCCCCAAATTGGATACATACATACATACAACATTCTGGAACAGTCCAACAGAATGGAGGGGTGGGAGATAGGATGCTCAGAATGTTGGTAGCTCAAACTTCACATCGACTTTCGTCTGCTTCGCAAGTTGAACAATGGTAGACAACCGCACAGCCTGATGGGGACAAAAAAAGAAGGAAAATCATTACTGTAGATCATTTTATGTTTGCAGTGACTTAAAACGTATGGTAGAAAAGCAGGCATTTGCAGTAGTTTGACTGTTTGAAACAATACCTTCTACATTGTATCACAGTTAAAGACTGTAAGAGCACATGTTCTAGGTTTGATGTGTTTGCAGTAACAGCTAACTGCAAAAAACTTCAAACATACAACCTGAGCAAAGATTTCATGATGTACAATACAAGTAATTAGTCAGCTATCTACTTTACTTGTCATCATCATCATCATCATTCCCGGGTGTTATTTCACTAGTATGAAATGTAGTACTACATGAAAATTTAGAAATTAAATGGCAAAATTTCTCGAAGAATTCTACAGAATTTTGTAGTGATCCTAAGAAAAATTTAGGTGGACCCTAAAGATTTTCAAGAAGAAACATGACATTGTGTTTATGATAGACGTACCATCTTAGCTGCATCATCTAGGTTGTCACAGGCTAGGATTCTCAGTCCACTGGCAGCTATCAGGGCCTTGGCATCGTCTACTTGTGTTCCTGCAGGAAGAGACATTACAGGAGTGTCATTACTGTTAAGCTTTTAAGGTACAGGTACAAGTACAGGTACATGGGTTTAGGTACAGGCCTAAACCTGGACCCGTATTGTAACAAGTTTGGCCAACCATCTGTAAGTTACATGTACATGTAGACCTGTAGCCAATTGTGTTTTTTTTAGTGGTAAACTATTTGTCTTCATTTGATGGTATAAATACATGCATCTTGGTCTAAAAAACTTAAAAACCTACTGGTAGATCTTAATTAGAAGAATAGTAAGAAGCAAAAGTTCTAGTCACAGAGTATTTACATGTACCTTGCAACTTCACTGCAAAGGAATTTATTTTAGTGGAAAATTGTTGTCATTGTATGACTATGAGGGTTTGTGTATCTAAAACAGTTAAACCTCAGAAGAATGTTATCAGGCAGATGTGTTTGCAATAACACATACCTTGCAACCTGACTACAATGGGCACTTTGAGATCCAGCTCTGTGGCAGCCTCGATGATGCCCTGAGCGATGACATCACAGCGCATGATGCCGCCAAAGATGTTCACCATGATGGCCTGAACCTGGGGTATGCAGATAACACTCATCAGAAGCTCTAATAATATACAATGTATATGACCTACTTCTGTCAGTATTGATCATGGTAAAAAACTGTTAACAGCTCTACAGCTTCAGCTATGACTGAACAGTCCTATACGAGAATCAGTCTATGCCACATAGGGCACATCTATATCTGTAAGCTGACTCAAGTCTTTTTGAGTTATTTTTTATACCTGCAGCCGACTGCTGCCTACCCGTGTCAGGGACCACTGCAGCAGTATGATCAAAGACTGGATACTACTACTATTACAGTAACTGCTAAACTACATGTACTACCAAAGTAAACAAGTACCTCCGTTTCCCTGAGGTACAAAACTAATGAGGAAGGGAACTGCAGGTACTATGACTTACGTTAGGGTCAGAAGTGATGAGTTTGAAGGCCTCAGTAACCTGTGCTGCCGTTGCGCCGCCTCCCACGTCCAGGAAGTTAGCCGGGGACCCCCCATGGAGCTTGATGATGTCCATGGTTGCCATAGCAAGCCCCGCCCCATTCACTATACAGACAGACAGATTAAAACAGGTGTAAGCACATGTAAATAAAGGGACAAAGTTTCTGTGCACAGGGCACTGAAAAAAGGTTACTTTTTCAGATTGTACCACAAATGTTCCAGAAAGATCGTACAACAAGTACAATGTATTACTAACATTAACTCACTTGTTCTCTGCACACTCAAGATCAGTTATACATGTACATGTATATGTTCTCTTCCATGTTATTCTTTTCTTTCTCTACATGTATGTTCTGGTCACTTGTTACTAGCACATGTGCAATCTGCTAATAAACCATCGATGGGGCTAAGCAGAAGCTAAATAACAAAAAATAAGCAGTAAGAAAAAAGAGAGGGACTGTTTTTTCCTTACCGAGGCAGCCAATGTTGCCATCCAGGCCGATGTAGTTGAGGTCAGCCTTGGCAGCCTGAATGTCTCGTTCATCCTCCTGTGACCAGTCACGAAGGGCGAAGATGTCCTTCTGACGGTACTCCGCGTTGTCATCAAAACGCACCTTGGCATCCATGCAGTACACTGTGGAGTGAATCAAAGGAAAGTATATAATACAGTGTGCCAGTGGCAGTATTAGAAGACTGCAGGTATAGTTGTTGTAGCCTATTGTACCTCGGCATCCAAGCAGTACACTGCGGAGGACACAAAAGGGAAGTATAGTACAGTATAGCAGTGCCAGCTAGCATATGTAACTGGTACTGCAGGACAAACAGGTTAACAGATAGGTGTTGTAGGTTGCTGCCTTGGCATCCATAAAGAAAACTGTGGATGACACAAAAGGAGAGTATGGTACAGTGTAGTAGTGCCACCTGTCATGTGTAACTGGTACTGCAGGACAAGGATACATGAACGTGTTGCCTGTTGTAAGTTGGCATCCATGCAGTACACTGTGAATCAAAGAAAGAAAAGTAAAGTATGTACAGTGCAGTAGGGCCACCTGTCAAGTGTAACTGGTACTGCAGGACAAACAGGGCTAGATGCTGTAACTTGCATCTTGAAATCCATGCAGTACACTGTGGGTGACACAATACACTGTACAATATTGAATCAAAGGAAAGTATAGCATAACTGTGTAGCAGTGCCACCTGTCATGTGCAACTAGTACAGCAGGACAAACAGGTATACACATGTAGTTGTCATGGCCTACTGCACCTTGGCATCCATGGTAAGTCAAACGTTCCCACCTTTTCCATTAGAGTCCTCTGACATGGGGTTGATTTCCACCATGGTGGCGTCTGTCCGACTGAACATCTCATAGATCTTCACCATCATTTCTGCTGCCTGCAGATAAAACACATCATATAGTGGTGAAATACAAAAATCATACACACATGTATGTATTTTTAAGCAATAGTATTGGGTGAGTTTCATACTTTGAAGCTTTATGCTGCCAAGCTCTGAGTTCATGTCATTTTTAAACACAACTTATACCCTCAGCCTTTTCAAGCAGGGAGCTAGCAAACAACAAATGGTTATGTTACTTCTTTGTTATTAAAAAAAAAAACAAAAAAAAACAACAACAACAAAAAAACAAATGGTCAATGCAAAACAAGGATGGCTTGTCTTAGTACATAGTTTCTGTACATGCAGTAAATATACTAATGATGATACATGTACAACTGACATGGGTGTATCAAACTGCAAGTTGTAGCCATACATGGACATGTCAGGGGTAACATGACAGCAGAAGAAAAGAACAAGCCACACACAAAACATGTGATACTTCTATGCCTTATAAAAACAATCTGGGATGTCAACCAATATTTGGGTAAATTAGTGATGCATACCGGTTCACTGGACTTGGATCCGGACTTGTAAGAATGTTTAGGTTCAAGTCCAAAAAAAACTAAAAGTCAAGAACTGAGTCCGGACTTATTACCATAAAAGACCATTTCACATACCCCTTTTCTTTCCAAACCACCTAAAACCTTCCGCATATTGTAAAATCTTTGCTGCAAAATGAAGAAAACATTTCCATCGGGCATCGTCAAGTACCGGCCTCCATGTTATGTGGCCAAAGTTTCACCCAGACAACATAGCAAGGTTGCCAACATGCAATTTTGTATATGCCATGGGTTTAGGTCTGGACTTACAAGTCTGGAACTGAACCTAAACCTCTGGACTTGAATCCAGACCTGAACCTAAATGTGGGTTTAGGTATGCATCAATACTGACGACTCAACAACAACATGCAAACAGTTCTTCTCTAGACCAAACCTCCTCCTGAAGATCTTTCTGGAAGTTCATCTTGGCAGCTATGCCTCTGGCTTGGTCAATACTCAGTCCTAAACACACACACACACAGATATACAACAGAGGAAGAGTTACAGATATAAGACCACAAAGGAAAAAGGGAAGGGATCGTTCTTTGTTGGTGTAGAGGCTGGGGTAGCAATCTGTCATACTTTTTTGTCCCATCCTATTCTACATGTAGCTCAGGTTTTAGCACCCATTCCCACTGAAATGTCTGTCCCAAAATCATTTTGGGTATTAAATATTTTAAGACGAGTAAAAAACATGTGATTGCTTGTTCAACACACTATACTGATGCAGAGGACAATGTAATTTGGAGCGAATTGAAGCTCTTATGTGTATTCAAGTCAATATTGAAATGCCAATCAAATAAATGAGTGCCAAATACTAGCAGTTCAACAGTGAAGAGGACTGGAGCTATGATAAGGTGTATACAGGATAAAATTTCTCTGCTGCCCCAGCACACAACTATACCAATAAAGAACACCCCTCCCCTGAATAGGATGATCGGTACTGTACCTCCTGCTGGAGTTTGGGACTAAACTTCATTCTCTCCGCTACTCTCAGGGCCTGATCAAGTGACAACCCTGGGAAACAGGTTAGCGTGAAAACATGTTACCTGGTTGACAATATTTTTTTTTGTAGCCTGGCTGCCATCCTCTGTGGTAGCCAGTGACATAAGGGAGCCGGTAGAAACTACGGAGGATGACACCTAGGCCTTTTTTTTTCAGGCCAACTTGGGCAAGTAAGTCAGACTCAAGGAAAAAAGCTAGCACCAGGTAAAAACAACATGTGTCAGTACAACTGAATACACATTTGAGTCTTTCAAGTTTGATGGTACAATCACTTTACCCATCGAAATCCACTTTGACTTTGTCCAGTAATCTATTTACCTGATAATGTTGTATTCTTATTAGTCATTTTTTCGATCTTTCTCAATGATTCAACAGTCATGTCTGCTATGTTGGTATACGAATAAGGAATTGAAAGAATCATTTTGAGCACAAACAACAAGTAATACTGTTGCCATTTGAACAAAATGTGGATATTTACAAAACATAAGATATCTACCAACCTTCTACGATGTCAATGCCCTCCTTGATGATGGCATCAGGATATTCCTCTGCTATTTCCTCGATGTTGACTCCACCTTGAGAGCTGGCTACAATGGCTGGTCCCTACACACATACACAAACATAAAAACTTTCATTCTAAATGCTGGGTGCATGTGCATGATTTTCCACACAAAATTGGAGCTGTACACCTGGTATTATGACAATGGGTGCACTGGTGCACCTTTATAATTGTGTTGGGTCATCTACATTGAGGCATTGTAATTGTGCCAGTATCAGAAAAAAAAGTAACACATTTGTTGTATTACAATGTTTAAAAGTTTTGTGTTTATGTTATATTAAATGCCATTTGCAAGCTCTAAAGAGGTATGTGTACTAGTATGTGTGCACCTATTCCAAAAAAAAAAAAAAAAGAATTTTGAGCCCTCTTTGATGTCATAGTTCTTGTGTAAGAATTTTCTCCGGACTTTAAAGCTTATGCAGCCTACCTGTTTGTTATGGGTGATTTCACAAGGTGTTTTGACCAAGTTTAGCTTAGTGACTTAGCAATTTTTTGCCCTAGTAGAGCAATTTAAATTTTTAAACTGACTCCCATTGAAAACCATTCACCCTGTATTGGGCAATATTAGCATTGGAAAGCAGAGCCCATCCCTAGACATTCTTCGAAACAAAAGGCAGGTACCCATTTACACCTGGGTGGAGTGAGGAAAGTCATTTCCCAAGGACTCAATGTCTAGTCAGGTGTGCTAGGAATTGAACCCAGGATCTCTCATTTGCATGTAATATGGCCTACTTGTAAGCATTCGGCTATCAATGCTTGTACACACAGTGTAGGCAGGGCTTGCAACGCTTATTTTCTGCATACCTGCATGTGTGCAGGTAACATTGAAAAGAACCTGCACCAGGCGTTACTTGCACCACTCAGAATCATACTAAATATACTATTTTACTAGAAACCATTGCCATTATTTCTTTTGTACCAATATAGTCTTCATAGATGGTAACAGTGACTGTAGTAAATAAAAATTCCCATACACCTACATCTGTATATAAATGCAGTACATGTACATGTACATGGAATGGTGAAGGTAGATATCAGAATATCTGAAATACCAGCACAGGTCCAGGTTTACCTGCACTAACCTGTATATGCAGGTGATATTTTGAGCCCTGGTGTAGGTAAAAAAGTTTGGGACATACTAACCCCATACGCTCTCTCCATCACAATAGCAAAGTAGAACTCTCTCCTGGGGTACAGCCTCTCCACCAGCAGCACCTCATTACATATCCTCCCTGCCTCGCCCGTCTGCTTGGTGAAGATCTTGTGGCCAAGCATCTTGGTGGCGATGTCCTTACACTCCTCGGGACTGTATGTGATAGGAGGAGACAAAATCCTTTTAACTCTTGCTACGTACTATGGCTGTGTGCCAGTTCAAGGTACAAGTTCAGACCTGAACATTAAGTGTACTTTTACCTAGTAGACACAAACTATTAACACTTGTGAGGACACTGTTTTCTGGACCAAAGATAGGTAAATTTCATCTCAAAGATGCGTCGATGAAGGTTAGACATCCAGGTAATATGATACGCCAAAAAACAGTTACTCAAGCAACTGGATATGATTTTGAAAACGTCAGACGTTTCAGCTAGTATCCACTAGCTTTCGTCAGTGACTGAGAGACCAGAGGGGAAAGCATCTCAAAGATGATATTTCCCCTATACTTCCATAGTACTCTTGGTGGTACATGTACCGTCATGTAGCATATCTAATTTTAGGCCTATTTCAAACAGTTCAAAATTTAACTGATGGCAGTAAATTAATGCTAATATCAGACAAATTTCTCTACAATATTTTTTGTTTTGCCAGCCTTAAGTTAAATTGCGTTTGGATGCACATGTGACTGACTTACGAGAAGACAATCTTGACCCCTCCCTTGAGCCCGCTGTCGAAGGATCCCTTGCCACGCCCACCTGCCAGGACCTGGGCCTTAATCACGACATCCTCTCCTCCTGCAAATAGGAGAAACTTGGTTAGTCATTTGCTCTATTCAGTGTTCTCACCAGGCTGTTTAAACATAGAGGCCCCCTACACTATGATTTGGACCCCTTTGCTGTGATTTAGCCCCTTACATTGTCTTCCAACCAGCATATATCTGCAAGCTGGTGTGTTATGCCGAAGGGCGTTTATACCAGATATACCAATATGATCGATACAGAATATCGTTTTAGATATATCTTTTTAGGAAGAACCTGTGACCTTTCATAATCTTCAAAAAATCAAACTTTGATTTTAGAATAAAGCTATCAGGGGGAAAACTTTACAAAACTTGTTCCTGAAAAATAAGGAAATTTATGTCTCAGAGGGTGAAAATTTATAATTTTTCAGAGAGAATACCCCTACAGTGGTTACGTCTTTGGATGTCCAGCTTAAACTGCAGAAAGTTGTCCTTCTGTACCCGTTTGTTCACCTTCACAGTGTAGTTAGGTAGGTCTAACAGAAGAGTTTCTCCTAATCTCTTAGTCTTACCGAGTTTTTTGGCGATCTCGAAGGCTTCCTCAGGAGACCTGGCCACCTCTCCCCGAGGAGTGACCACCCCAGCATCCCTCAGCAGCTGCAGACTGTGGTACTCATGGAGGGACAGGTTCCTCCTCTGTTGGACATTGGGGCACACTCCTAACACCTGGGGGATATATCATATATAGGTCGTAGACATATGTCAGTGAAGGTTAGAAATCCAGGTAACAAGATACACAAGATAACAGTTATTCAAAGTAAAACAACTGTGAAAATGTGATTTTGGAAACGGTCAGGAGTTTCAGGTTTTTGGAAATGTCTGACTGTTTCCAAAATCATATCCAGTTGCTTGAGTAACTGTTTTTTGGTGTAGGTCATACAGACATGTACACACAGGTTCTCACTTCAGGATATGGCTACAAAACCTTCAATAAACTTTTAGTGAGAAAACTATGATCAGCAAATATACAAAAGTAACGCCCTCCTTTCTCAGCACTGGAACACCAGAGCTGAAGTGGTACTCAGCACTGGAAATCCAGTGCTGAGGCGGCTTCAGCTCTGGAATAGAGCCATTCAGCTCTGGAAACCGAAAGCTGAAAGGAGTTCAGCACTGGAATTCCAGTGCTGAAAAGTCTCAGCACTGGAAGTGGAATTAAGAAATTATGTTCCGCACTGGAAACCGAGTGCTGAGCAGAGGCCACCGTCTCTGAGGCATTCATGAGCTGTGAGTTCATGAAAAAAAGTCAGAAGAAGGTCAGAAAAGGGTCAGAAAAAAAGTTGTTCATAATCTCTGGTACTTTGGTTCATATCATAATCTCTGGTATCTCTGGTTGATATCACTTATACTGGTGCCTATATATAATCGTGTTAATTTTTCTCTGCGAAAATGAACGAAAATAATCACAAAGGTGCCGTTTTAGTTTCTTTAGTTTCCAAAACCACATGTAGTGAAACACAACAGCGTAAGGTTTTCAATAACGATTAAAGAGTAAACTCAGTGGCAGGAATACAAGTGATTCGGCACAGCAAGGAGTGGCACAGATTTCCTACCTCTCAGCACTGGGACATAATTTTCCAGTGCCGGGAAAGACGTCAGCACTGGTTTGAAGAGCGTCCCAGTGCTGAAGGGACGTCAGCACTGGTTTTCCAGTGCTGAATTCTTCCCCAGCACTGGTAAATCCAGTGTGGAGGGCGTTACTTTTGTATACGAGCACTCGGTTCCAGTGCTGAAACCGCCGTCAGCACTGGGGACCCAGTGCTGAGCGACCTTTGAACTGGCTCTGCCGCGCGTTCAGCACTGGAGACCGAGTGCTGAAGGGACTTCAGCACTGGAAACCGAGAGCTGAGACAACGTTCAGCTCTGGAACAGAGCCGTTCAGCTCTGGAAAACCAGTGCTGAATATTTTTCAGGACTGGAATTCCAGTGCTGAGGGGAGCTTCAGCTCTGGAAAAGAGCCGTTCAGCTCTGGAATTCCAGTGCTGACGAAATTTCGACCGCTGATTGAGCACTGGAACACCAGTGCGGAGGGCGTTACTTTTGTATATTTGCCTATGATCATAGCAGGCTATATGATGCGAATCCTAACAGTAACACACCTGAAAGATATAGGTAATCTGGTCATCTAAATATATGCAGGACATGGCATATGGGATATAAATAACTGCTATATCATGTTACTTACTGGTCAAATACTTTTTCTTGTTGTATTATCTGAACAATACTGTCCATTTTCCTGTGTATTTTTCTTTTCAATAATACGAATCAGTTAGTTTTGATGACCTAAACATGTACTAAAAGATTGTCAAACCGGCATTCTTGACATACTGAACACAGGTCATTTTTGCTGTCGGGGGAGGGGTCATCTATAAACCATCATAACACTAGCAATATCACGTCAAAAACTACAGCTATAATTCTTAAAATTACAGAAATAGAAGTTCAGTACATGGTCGACATTTGACAGGAATTTCGATGGAACTGGACTCACCCTTTGTCCGTTTTGCACCACTGTCCTTCCAGCGGTCGAGACTGCCCGATACAGAAGGGACGCCATTTTGGATCTCTTCTGTTCTACCGCATACACACGTCAAAAACCCAAACAAAAATTTGTTGTAAAGTAAAGGTTTTCGTCAGAAAATTAACAGAATCGTCAAAAATACAGTAATTATATTATATAAATGCTAGTATACGACACATATTACAAGTATAATGCAAATTTAGGCTATATTTAGCTAGAAAATTGTATTTTGTTTGGTTGTTGTCTCATTTATGACGCAACCAGCTTGCCCTTTCACCTCTGACCAGGCAAAAACTTGTGCGAGTTCCCGCATGAAAAATCTGGCAAAAAACGAAGAATTCTGACTCAAAGGTACGTTTTCAGGTAAACCATTCAGTCAAAAGTTGTTAATACATATATGAGAATAACAAATTTTGAAGTCGTAAGTTTGGGTTGTACCAAATAGTTTGTAAATAGCTTGCAGAACTTTTCTTTCACGTGAGTGGAGAAATGCATGGGGGAGGGGGGTTACCGTTACATGGCATGTGTTTCTGTTCTTTCTTCACATGTTTGTTGTCAACTTTTGTGTACAGCGTTACTAACGACTATTGTACATGTTTCAGTCTTGCGTACGATACAATGCACTCCGAGGTCGACCAGGCGAGGCCACTACGAGTGGTGGAATTCTACAGTGGGGTGGGGGGCATGCACTATGCTATCCTTGAGAGCAAAGTGCCTGCTACTGTAGTGGCTGCACTGGACATAAACACCACTGCAAACGCCGTCTACAGGCACAATTTTCCACACATCAACCTCCTCCAACGGGACATAACTGGCATCAAACTGCCAGAATTCGAGTTGTGGAACGCGGACGTATTTATGATGAGCCCCCCTTGTCAGCCCTTCACTCGTGTGGGTCTGAAAGGGGATACCGCAGACCCCAGAACTAAGAGTTTTCTGTACATCTTGGACATCCTTCACAGGATGTCCAATCCCCCCAATCACATCCTCTTGGAAAATGTGAAAGGGTTTGAGACATCAGAAACTCGAAATAACCTCATTACCACTCTAGAGGAATGTGGCTATTCCTACCAAGAATTCCTCTTGTCACCTAACCAGTTTGGAATCCCAAATTCCAGACTAAGGTACTTTCTCTTAGCAAAGAGAAAACCGCTCACATTTGCATTTGAGCAACAGTCAGAGATGATGACAGAGATGCCATCAAACTCTCTGATTGGCTCAGCAACACCAGCCAATCAGAGCTCTCCTTCAACCGAAGCAGCCAATGAAACTGCTTCACAGAACAGCCAGGAGATCCCCTGTCCATATAGTATATTTGATCCTGAAGACAGAGACACAGCAAATTGTCGAGACATCTCCGAGTTCTTGGCAACACACTCTAAGGAGGAAGAGGAGCAACTGCTTCTTCCAGACAAGCTTCTGGACCGCTACTGGAAAGTTCTCGACATTGTCACACCCAGTTCTAGACGTTCATGTTGCTTTACTAAAGCATATGGACATTACACTGAAGGCACAGGCTCTGTGTTGTTCTCTCAAAGAGACGTAGACGCTAAAGAAATCTTTCGTAAGGTAGCCAAATCTGAGGACCAGTCTGAAAGGCTGGATCTCCTACATCAGTTGAAGATGAGATTTTTCTCGCCCAGGGAAGTGGCTAGCTTACATTGCTTCCCACCTGAGTTCACTTTTCCTGAAGCTACAACTACTAAGCAGCGGTACAGGGTACTGGGAAATAGCTTGAATGCCCATGTGGTGGCAGAGCTCTTCAAGCTGCTAGTTAAATGAACTGTTACAATTCAAAACAATGTATTAAGATTTAGATGGCAGAGACAGTATTAGCCGATCTCTTCAACTCTTTTTTAATATACATGTAGATTTGCAATGTAAGTAGTAAAGTGTCAATCTAAATGGCACTGCAAATGATCCTTGGTATAAAATGTACATGTAAGTTTCTATTCTAATGCTTCTATGATTCATGTACAGGTCCAACAGTTGTTTTTACGTATGAAATAATTTTTATTCCATGGCAGATGAGAAATCATTAAAGGTATCAATTACAAGTACCTATGAGTATTCAGTATATACGTGTGAAATATATGTTCACCATTTGTTTCCCTCTGCAAGTAGGTAACCGTTCAATCTTGCATTCTGCTGTACAGAATGGATGCTAGTAGAAATAATTTGTAAGGCATTCGGAGGCTTCTATCATTTGCTTGTCACCTTAGTGTGGTTTTATAAAGGGCCAGTGTAGGATAGTCGCAGGTAGACATCAGAAACACCCACACAACTCCTGCTTTACCTGCACTATAAAGCCCTTAGCTTCACCATTAGATCTGGATCAGAAGAGTTCAAGTCTTCTGTGAGAAGGTGTGGGTTGAAAAACGTCCATGTACACTAACACACACATGCATACACACACACACACACAAACTGTCACACACACATACACCTGATTATTATTTACCTTGTACCTAGATCTGTACTTGATTGTGTTCACTGACAAGCAGGAGCTACAAAAGTTGCCCTTCATTGCTTGATTGAAATACTACTTAGTAGTGTTGTCTGCTTTTAAGTAACGTTATTAAAAAATGTTAAAGAAGGTAAAAGAAAATGTGTCTAATAATATCCAGTGTTCTATCTAGTAATGCATCTAATCTAAGGGTCTCTGCAATAGAGATGAAAAGTTTCACTGAACGATGGTTGATACTGATCATGTTCCTATTGCTTTGATCAGAATTTTCACTTCAGTTCATTGGCAGCACTTTCTACTGGACCCTTAGTAAGCCTTCGTACTCTAGATGCAGCGCATAGTCCTGTGCCCTACAGTACTTCTTGACTCTCCCACACCATACACAGTAATTCCTAAACAAAGGCCAGAGCCTGTCTTCATTCTCGCGATCTTCCCTAGATAGTCTCGTTGGTTTCGTAGACGGCCTTTCGGCAAGTTTACGATCCAGCGCATTACGTTCTGCATATAGCGCGTAATAGCAGTTAAAATTCATGGTGGCTAGGAGGCAAAACTCGTCGTCTATTTGAAACCGTTGGTTCCATTTGCTTGCTGGGACCACAAGAGGTGGGTTGCCAAGTCCTCGGTCGCAGTGATCGTGCATCTGCTTGTTCAGTTCTTTCAGCTGGCGGACCTCGTCCCAAAAGTCTGGCGTCTGTTGGCTGATACGTTCCCAAAACGTCTGGTTGAAATGGCTGTACAGCCCGTAGTCCACTGGGGTCCATCTCTTGTGAGACTGTACCAGCTCGGGCGAGATGGGTTCATGCTTGTACGAGTAACTCTGCGAGTTTTCCTTGAAGTACAAGATGTCCTGGAGGTCCCAGCACATGTAACGTCTGAATAGGACCATGGACTCATCAAAATGTTCCATGATCATCACCAAGTTGAAGTCCTTCTCGATTTGCGTGACGTAGGCGTTGACTATGGACTGGATCTGTTCTGGTGGATTCACATCTTTTGGCATAACCTATTGAAAAAAGAGGTATGCACCATCAGAAAGTTTCTGGCAATGCCTTGTGCAGAGGCATTCAAAAATCTTTCATGACAATTTTGGATTATGATTACTTCAAGCTTAGGTAGAATACTAGTACAGCTGTAACTTAAGACTTCATAGCACATTATTAGATAGGGCTGGAGATCTATGCTTACCTTCTTTAGATACTTGAGAGGAAAACCCAGGTCTATGGCCATTGAGTTTCTGCTGAAGGCCACAGGATACTTTCTGTAGTAGTTCAGCCTGGGGTCATATCTGTTTTGTGTAGGAAGAATATATCCACTCTTTAAATTTGATTTGTGCAACTTACATGTTTGTGGCAGAGACTGTATAGCTATAGCTGATGCTGTAGGATTATGCAATGGTCAATATTGTCCTATGGGGGTCATACAGTATCAAATTGAATATGTATTTCAGGATACTAGTACTTGTGTGTGATGGACTTACTTGCCAGGATCGGCTAGGAAAGTGGAGACTGGTGTATCCCCAGTTATTCCCCACCTCTCGGGCAGCCCATAGAAGTTCATTGTTGACTTAAGGTGGCTCAGCGGCTCTCGAAAAATGGTGATGTACACTGGACAGGGAGAGACATTCAACATCTTTCAGGTCTTACCATTCACTGAATGAGAGCTAAAAGTTAATATGATACCATACATTCCGGGTCAGTTTGGTAATGGTTGTTCTTGACTTTGGTGAAAAATGGTGATGTGCACTGAACAGGGAAAGACAGTCAACATCTTTCAAAACTTATAATTCACTGCATAAAAAGTAGAATTTATGGTATGGTAAATGCCGGGCCAGTTTGGCTTTGGTGAAAAATTGTGATGTGCACTGAACAGGGAGAGAAATCCAACATCTTGCAGATCTTATAATTCACTGCATAAAAAGTAGAATTTACGGTACTGTACATGCCAGGACAGTTTGGTAATGGTCGCTTTTGGCATTGGGTCATGATTATGCAAGCATTATTAGACTCTGTGACTAGGGGCCATTATCAGACTTACCTGGAATTGAGTGCTATTATTTAGGCAACCGTTCCCAGACGCACCTTAGAGACTTACCTGTGATTTGCTGTTGACATTGGTGAACCCCACTCTTTGTGAGTAAGGCTTGCATGTCTAACCCCGGGTGTTTTCTAAGCTATTAGGTATATTATGTCACTGCCGAAATATTTTGTCTTGAGGGTGAAAATTTCCAGACCTGTCTGAATTTCATCCCAATTAGCAGTAGCCAAAATGTAAGCTGAAATAAAGTGACTTAATGAAATAGATAAAAATTTAATATCCAGATAAGATATGCAGGAGGATGAACAAAATGTAAAAACTTTAGACATTCCAAACAGTGAATGTCGTATGTAAGCTTATCAGGAAACAAAGGACAGCCAAGATCACACATTCCTGTGTTATTATCTAAGGATCTGTTACCTAATTGGCTAAGAGAAAACCTGTAGTTAGACATGTAGGGATAACAAAAGTTGACTTTACCAAAAGCTGTAAATGCTTCCTGCAAAACAATGACTGGCGCCGTTTTTTGCCGAAAGCAACCATCACCAGACCAGCCTGGCATTCATAACAATAAATCACCTCTGTGCAGTAGGCAATACTGAAGATGCCAAGAAAGATTGGAGAAAGCTAATCTTAAAGCTTATCTACCCATAGGCAAGAATCATGACCTAGGCAAAACTTGTACACAAAAAGTCCAATGAGACTGTTTTCTAGGCTCCTTTGCAATTTATATGACTGAGGGGTTATACCGGGTACCAGCCTCTACCAGGCTTCAGGAGGCGACTGGAAAGAGTAGAAATTGGCTAAATAGAGAGATAGCATGCCGATGGATGCGTGCAGTAGCGGACCAACTCCCTTGGCATGTTATCTCTCTATTTGGCCAATTTAATTTCTACTCTTTCCAGCCGTCTCCCGAAGCCTGGCAGAGGATAGGGTTATACCTGTGTCTTCTGGCATGATTTGATGGAAGGTGGCGCTGTCATACACGGTATGGTACGTCAGGATGTCAAATGCGCCCCCCTGAGGCGGCAGGTAGGCCTCAGGCTTGAGGTTCCACGGGTAGAGCCCGCTGTTGTTGAAGGGGAGGGGCAGGAGGAAGGACAGGCGCCGCTTGAAGCCGAAGTGGTGCAGGACTTCCTTGATGGTGTTGCCGCCGACCTTGTGGAGTTTGGGGAAGGCGACGCGACGTTTTTCTACGCAAACTGTGCCGTCTGGTGCGTTCCTCTCTACCGCTATCGCCCTGTGCCAAAACGAAGTGGATGTCAGCTTTTTTATAGGTTTTGAAAGCAATGTGTTTTTCAGAGAATACATTTTAGGTCTACCAAAGCCATATCCATCTGCTTTGATGAAGGTTAGACATCTGGGTAAAAGTGTTCCAGAATTTTGATTAGCTAAACTCTGTTCAGCAATTTTCTTGTGTACTACATTTACCTGATTCATGTCATTGTGAGTCACAGTAAGATTATTAGCTGGACAAAACGCGTTTTTTCGTTTGCGCAAGTTTGTTGGTCAGTGCTATACATGAGCTCAGGTTATTTTGAGTTTCGGTATTCATTGTCTGAGAGCAACACCAAACAAAACCGATGGCAGCACCATCAAGGGAAGTACTTGCAACTAAGTGCAGTCAGAATCCTGTCCTACCTCGCTACTCACCCCAATGATTTATACATTGCATCATTAGTACAGATACAACTCTGGTGGTTTCGTTTATCCAGCTGCAGATTGCGTAGTCCATCCAATATTCTATGTATATATACATTCGGTAGCAATGTAACCAGAATGTGCATTAACTAACCAGGATGGTACCCAGTATTTGGTGTGTATAGATACACACTGCTTTATTTACAGAGCTACAAAGGGGGAATCCACAAATGAAGGAGTGCTATATGCTATTCCAGTAGGCACAAGCCCATGAAAATACTACTCCTATAACAAAATTTGTAAAGGCTCGTCTATAAAGGTTAGGCATCCAGATAAAACATTACATAATACAACTTAAATCGAGCAACTGAAACGTCTAGACGATTTACCCAGCTATTTGATTTGTCATATTACGTTATACTGTTTGTAAAGATATGAACAAGAAAAACAAAGTGACTTACTGTTCATTATGTTGAGGGGTGTCTGGTAGAGCTAAAGGTTTCATACCGATCTCTCTCCTGTCTACCTGCGCGTCGTCCTGTGTTCTGTGACCAGGGTGCACCAGGTAGTTGGTGGACATGTACAGCCTTTGAGGGTAGAATAGAAACAAACGTCATCCAAACTATGCATGATCGTATAAAATGGCCAATGAACGTGGACGTACAGACTGTAAAGTATCTAACACCGCGTAAAAGAACAAATGTTTCCCTTCAAGTTTCGAGTTATCAACCAAGGATTGAGGTTTTCGAAAATTGGTTTTTCCGCAGAAATATCGATGAGGGGAACTCTCAACCTTCAAGCGTAGACGTTTTTAGAAGGGCAAAGGCTACGCGTGACGGGTTGTTCGGTTGGAGAACGTATAGCCAGGTGTGTCCCTGCGAATCTGACATGGTGTGCTATTTTGCCGAAGGGCTGTTATACCGGCTGTACAGATACAGACCACGAGTTGTCTAAAACTTCTCCCCCTGCCCTTCCCACTCCGTCCAGGTTTTCCAGTCCTGACATGCCACCGATCTTGTGCTCTTCGGAAAGGCACTTAAGACCACTTTCCCCACTTAACTTAAGTAAAAATGAGTATTATCTGCCCTGCATTTGTTTCCATGTGTGGGGCACAACACCAGCAACAGCTGCCTGTGCCCACGTGTATTGCACTGTTTCAATGAACAACTGCAATAAATCAAATCAAATGAAGTTTTTTTTTGCAAAGTTGTAAAGAGCAGACGAACCTACCTGCTGTATTGTCGTCCGAAGATGAAAAGGGTTACCAGTGAAACCACCATGGTCAGGATCAGCAGGCGGAACATGTTGCGATGGTTCATGCGAGCCAGCCGCATCGAGACTCGCTCAAGAGTGATCTCGACGGCAAAAAGACAATCAATCATTTTCATTGTCAACGAGTATCGCTCACAAAAAAGCCAGCAAAGTTTGTCACCACGCACTGACAAAGTTGTGGGTACGTACGAAGCTTGATCTAGCTGTCCTATGCAAACTGTTGGGAACAGATCTATATCTTATAGGAAGGTGCCGCGCAAAATAGAGGATAGTGTTAAATGAACTAACAAAAAATGGGGAGGTGGCCGTACGTGCGACGTATACGTCTAATTTAACATTCAAAATATCGAGGGTTACACAACGTAATGAGCGATGCGATTGGTTGTTGAGGTAATGACTCCCCCCAGAGCAAGATCAGATTTACTCACTGTACGTGAAAGGTTTCTGGGGTCGAAATTGTGACGTCTTCAACTACCTACGTTACCTTTGACCTGATGAGTGTTGCACGTTCTAGCTGACATGCGTGCCTTCTGGGTAAAGTGCTTCAATCGACCTTTTAACTTTAACGGCTTATTGGAGCAACGGCTACATTTTTATTGTCGAGACATTGGCGTCGATAACAATTTTTTTTCATCTCTTGTCGATCGTTATAGGTACATTTTATACGGACCAATATATTGTCCGGAGGAGGCCATATTGGTCAATATCATTAACTCATACTTGATGTAATCTCCAATCGAATCTTTTGGTGGCTGCATTTTAGCATGGTAGTATCCGTTTTCCAGGCAGGCAGGTACGATTTGCCACCGTTAAAAGAGATCCCAGTCAAAAAAGAAAGCCCCATAAACGCCTAAAACACGTCAAAAATGAGCCAAAGCCTAAGCCTCCGCTTGGAGGGTATACTTGGTCTTATTTGTTCTGAACTCTTGAAACATGTACAGGTCAGTAACCATTGCTTCTGGATGCGCCTATTATGTCCTTGCTGGGGGGCTTTGTTTTGTTGTCTCCAGGGTTTTCTGGCCGCCATTTCTGATAATTTTTGCCCAATTATCTCCTTCCACCTTTCTAGTAGACAAAGACAACTATTTAGGAGCAGTACTGCTTCTTTTCATTTTGGTGCCAAAAGTCCCTAAAATCGGGCTTTAGGCCTTGGGGCCCTCGGGCGATGACTACAAGGTTAGGTGTTGCACGTGTATCTGACACCATAGCATGTAACACTGGGGATCTTTTCCTTCTTTTAGACACAAATTATAGACTAACGTACACACGAAAGAAGACATCCAGTAAAGTCGTTGCCTTGCTTCGTATCGATTGCGTTGTTTCGTTAAGCTTTCAAATCATTCACATGGCAAAAATCGGGGAAATAATAGCCCATGTTATCGTTGTTATAGGAGATTTGGATGACCGAAACGCTATGTGTACGTTTTCTGCTGTTATTGTCAAACGAAGTGTCCATTTTTAGTAACACATCCTGAAGGTATCCAACCTGTTCATTAACAGAATTCACCACGGATTTGTATCTAGCATCCGCCACGTTGGTCTTGTCCCTTTTTGACATCGTCTGTTGCAGTGTTGAAACCGACGAAAACACTTTTGAAATCGCCAATCTCTTAAATCTATGATGAAAGCAGCGACAAAGCAACTCAGCTAAATGACACTTTACCTGGAACTCTAGGAACTTAGAACGTGATAGACTCTTGTAGGTAACGGGCACAAGGTTTTGTGGGATTATGACTTTCATGTCAAACACTCTTACTTCCGAAGTAACAGATACCAAGGTACATTTCAACCACAACATATCCTTCCAAATGCAGCAAGACGGTACTTTAAGATAAGGACCTATCTGTCTGTGTACGAATGTCTTCCAACTGAGTGATGATTGATTGTAAGATTTAGAGGTCAACAGTTTTCAAGAATGGTGTAAAACAAAAGCCCACTTACCTACAGCCAGAAGACGATCATGGGTATCTCCTTCTAATGTTAAGACCACACATTTCTGAGCGATGCTGAAGCCTTGTCTTGGGTTTCCATTTTGACTCCGGAAATAAGGCGAATGTCAAAAGCCAAGAAAAACTGTCAACGTTTACGTTTGTGAGAATGTCCCGAGGTTAGAAAAGAACAGACTAGAAAGCTATGACGTAGGTACCGGACGGGCCAGTCCCAATTACACACCAATCACTTGTGACAGATGTTAAAAGCCGCTGCTCCTTTTTTCGTTGCTGTCATTAGATTTTGTTTAATGTGGACTAACAAGAAATGACAATCATTAAGCATCTTTTTTTGTCAATCGTGCACACCTTTAGTTACTAAACCTTTGTGACAAGTCATGAATAAGGTAGAAGACCTTTCACCCCAATTACAGCGATACTATGAATGATGGCTAGGGCGTCATCATTACACCTTTGACTTGTGCATTGTTGCACGGTCTAATTGCCTGCCTTCTGGCGGGATAGCGACCTTTTACTATGTGGGCTCTATCACTCAACACTCACAAGTTTCTTTGTACTACCAATGGGGTTTGATTGAGCCTCTGTAGTAATGATTACATCGTGGAGACTAAAACTATGTCAACAACGCGTTCAAATTTCCTGTCGCGCGTACTTGTAAAGACTTTCCCATTGACTACGAGAGGGGGACGGGTATATCGCGATTATGTGTATATATGCTGAATGTGAATTCCTTTAGCCCCCGCCAATATTGTGTAGTTCAAAAATTGTATTGTGAACAGGACAAAAAGATAGTCAGGACTTTGTATCTGAAATGTGGTTACATTTTTCGAGGTACAGATTGAAGTGAAAAGCTTGTTTGTTCTCTTTCCACCCCTAGGAATTCACATGGAATCTCCCTGAATGATTAAGTTCACATTTTCCGCCAGCCTGCACCGTAATGCTACCAGTTGAACCACTTGTGACGTCATTTAACACTGGTTACATTTGTAGAGCAATCGGCCTGACGAATGGACTGCTCAGTAGCGCTCTCTAGCGATGTTATATGTATTTGCATGTTTCAATTTTGGCGCGTTTTAGTCTTATTTACAAGTCGGTACGCTGGCTCTTTAAAGCCCCTTTACTGTTGCTTATACCTAACGTTAACTAAAATGGCATTGAAACAATTTTAGTACTTTTATATGTTGATATACTGATTACAAGAGCATTATAATATTGAAAATGAAACCAGAAAGTTAAACACATGTATGTTTGTAACTTACAAATAAAAGGGAAGACAACATGAGATGGACACAAGTACCCCTTTCCACGTTACCATCTTTATTCATTTTGTCCACAACTTTTCTAACCAGTTATATGAAATGCCACACCTAAAACGTACACAGTACACACGCTATATACCATATGGTATAGTCTTAAAACCATTGCTATTGCCTATATCAACCAGCTACATGTATGCTATTATCCTATAATCAACAGTACTGCGAAGTAGTTTAGTTATGTATATTATGTAAACTTCGCTATGCATGTATGGAATTCAGCTATGTTATATATACTGAATCAGACGATATCCCAACACCACAAAAT
Source organism: Branchiostoma belcheri (assembly GCF_001625305.1). Classification (NCBI taxonomy): domain Eukaryota; kingdom Metazoa; phylum Chordata; class Leptocardii; order Amphioxiformes; family Branchiostomatidae; genus Branchiostoma; species Branchiostoma belcheri. The sequence continues at coordinate 450,183 of NW_017802480.1, read as the reverse complement.
AGCATATAAGATACATGAAATGTCCCTACTGGCCTAAGTTCGGTAAACCTTGAAAAACCTTGAAAAACCAAGAGTAGTATAATATCCGAAAGTCACTAAATAGGAATGTCATCATTATACCTACAGCAAATGCTACAAATAGCGTGTATTTGATATATAACATATGTAAGAAAGAGATAGTAGTAGTAGTAGTAAGCCTTTATTTAATCTCGAATGCTTGTTCGGTACATACCGCTTTTCAACAAGGTCGAGGGTGAGGGCGGGGTCACGGAATTACAGATCAAACCAGATCTCAGTTTTTAATTGAGATTTGTGCAATGATATGATAGACGTAACTTGTTGGAGATTCTCATACAAGTACAGCCTAAGATGATGTTTTTATGTAAAGTAATGGACATCATATTACCCTTCTTCGTCCAGAGGTAAGATTGAATTGCAGTCTTGATGAAATGAAAAGATAGTAGAACAAATCATACAGATGAAACGTTTATGCTAGGAATGTTATAAGCAATGTACACCTCAACCAAAACTGACTTATCTGCATGTATAAGCATGTTTCCTTCCTGTAGTGTAAAATACTTACCTTTGATACATACACATTTTTTTTAAATTTCCATGTCTTATTTTTTATCTATTTTAGATCTATTCCATATACGCCCTACGTTAATGTTATACATGACAATAATGTAATCTTTTACCTTTATTAAAGTTTAATAACATTTCTAAAGTTTCCATAAATACCATAAATAGTTTTAAATAATGAAGTTTCAATAAAGATCATTGATAACATTATCAATACTCTTTAAGTTCTTCCTTCACCTCGTATTATTTATGCAGTCCTTATGCCATCTAGACTTTGAAATAAAGACTCTTTTAGATCAAAGGCTAAACTCCTTGTTTCCTGAGCTTCCTGGAACTGCATTTTGCTGTCCCCTTGGCAAGGAACCCACTCTTCGAGGACTTCCGGGAGATCCAGGAGACATTCCTGTGGGACTTCTTGGACCCGCTCCTCCTGGTCCGTTTGGAGACGCTCTTCTTGGGCCTCCAGGGGACATTCTTCTTGGACTTCCAGGTGGAATTCTACCCGGACTGCCAGGAGCTCTACCGGGACTTCCAGGAGCTGCTCCACTTGGACCGTTTGGTGAAGCTCGTCTTGGACCTCCTTGTGGCAATCTTCCTGGGCTTCCAGGGGCGGCTCTTCGCCCTGGACTGCCGGGGCTTGGTCTCTGTCGCTGGGGGCTTCCCGGTGGGCTTCTAGACTTGCGTCCGTCCGATCTCTTCAGCTTGGGGCTCCCCGGAGGTGTTTTGGGGCTGGATGGTTTGCTGGATCGCTTCTTCTTCTCCTTTTCTTTGTCCTCGTCCTGGATGCAGAAGAGAGCGCTGGCGAAGGACGGCTTCTTCGGACGGTTGGTCACTTCTCTCGGTAAGGAGAGGAAGCACTTTCGACAGACTGGACGGGAATCCAGCTTGAAGAATTTGCTCCTGGAAAGAAAATGTGCGACTTGTAGAGAGATCTGAAATCAGACTTGTAACATCAGAAAGTGCTGCTAATCTACTCCGGACAAACAGACACACAAACCCACAGCTCATCCACCCAAATACTTTGGAAAGTCGTACCCCAAAATGAAAAAACAAAACAAAAGGTAATCCATTCTCATAATAACAAGTTGCTGACCCTCTCGGTAATTTTCATGTCTATCTCTATTCTCATATGTAACTAAGAATTTAATGATTGTTTTAATGCATGAGCGTTCTGTTTGTACAACAAGGCATAATTCATCCTAGTGGCTACAGTCTCTTTTCTTTTAAACAACAAATCGTTTGATTGATTGATATATTAGGACCCTACTCACTTGGGAGTGAACTTGATGTAGCACATGTAGCATTCGAAGTGCTCCTCACACACGTGATGCCCGAAGACTCTAATAGCGCCTATAATATGAAACGAGCAGAGAACTATGATGTAGCAAACCGTAATAAAATGTAAGGAAGTTCACACTCACTCCTTGTCGAATTTTCTTTTGCAGATCTGGCAAGAAAAGTGTTCCTCGCACACGTAGGTGTTGAAGACACGTATAGCACCTGGATTGGCAAGACACAATTTACTTCTGATGACTATACAGAGGACAAAACAGAAAAAGAAGGCCACAAATATGATAAAAGCTGGTTTGCAGTAGTTATTTTGACATTGTAGAATGATAAAAGTACTTACGTTTTCCCTGGATGTCTTGATGGCATACATAGCAATTGGTTGCTTCCGCCTGCATAAAGAAACATTGATGACTGTTAAGGCCAATATATGTAAGTACAACTAAACACATTTTACCAAAATGTGCTTATAACTTTTCATTATTTCTACTACTACTACTACTACTACTACTACTATTTCATTACAGTATATTGAAACAGGCCTGCAATGCAAATTTGGAGATGTATGGTTTTCAAATTGCAATGTATGACCATAGGTTGCGACCTCTCCCTCTATCTATCTTTCGTTCTCTCTCTCTCTCTCTCTCTCTCTCTCTGTGTGTGTGTGTGTGTGTGTGTGTGTGTGTCCCTCTGTCTCTTTCTCTGTTCTTACACTACTTACACTACTCCAGATGGAAGCAGCATATGACAGCGCTCCTGGGCTCTTCGCGTCTGCTGGGAACGGTGAGACAGGACTGGAGGGCGGCAGGCTCATGGGCGATGTCGGGGGTGGGCTGAACGGATCTCGGAACGACGTGGGACCTGCAATAAGAAACGTAAGTATCATCCTACTGACTTCTGGTGACGTTACATTATTTTAAACATGACTGAGTGAACTGGTTTATCTATCATTTACAACACATATACCATTGCAGCCTTACATGGCTGAATTGGGGCATGATACACATCGAAATCTATCAAGAATGGTTCAGCAGCTCGACAATAAAAGGTAAAACACTATTCTTGAACCTAGACCGTATACGTCCTGCAGCTAAACTGCGTGAAGTTGTCAGTTCTCTGCCATGTACGCTTCCACGTTTAGGAGGTAACCAACTGGAGAAGTTGGGAGATTTTAGCTACAGACATTGCAAAGTTCACACAGAGGTTACGGCGTCTCAGATACAAAGTTGTGAGTGTTATCTTGTTCAACATACAATGTGTGCAGAAAAGATGTATCAAGCGATTGTTTGCTATGATGTAAAAAAATAATGACAAACTTACTGTTGATTGGTGATGAAGCCAGCGGCTTTCTTGTTATGGTCAAAACTGGCGGGACGTTCTTCGGTTTCTTCACCTTGCTGTAAGTAGAAATCCAAATATAAGGCTGAGATCTTTTTTTTTTTCATTCTTCTGTATAATTAAAGTGACATTTGGAGGTACTTAACATAATTAACAGTTGGTTTTGATAAAGAATAAAACAATTTACTTTACAACTTTTACATTCGCTTTTATTTATGTTTGCATAATTATTAAGACTGAAATCAAATCACTGGGGAATGCATTAGTGCAACTTCAGAGCGCTAGCTTTTGCCTCCAAGGCATCGCCAGAAGTATGAAACGAGTGGAGCTTGTTCAACTTGAGCTCAACTCATGTTGAATGTCTGCCCAGCTTAATTTCTGTAGCCCTTTGGCCACCGTGACAGTTGTGTGAGCACTACAGTAGCTATAGTCCACTGTTTGTGCTGCATGTGACACATGTAACATTATGTGTGAGAAAAGGGAAGAGGTCTGATGATTTTGTTGACTTACCTGTAGCACGTTTTGTGGCAGTATAGACTGTTCACGCAGATCATGTCATCCGGAGACTCAAACGGCTTCGTGCACTGGAAACAGGTGTTCTCAGAAGCCAACCTGGTCTTTCGCTGCTGCCTGCAACACATTCCGCAACAAAGACAGTAGATTATCAAATATATCGAATAATTCTATTTCGTATTTAGCTGTACCTATGTACTTATAGGCCTATCATAGGCCTTTGCACATTGCAAATAAAACACAAAAGAACAAGAATATTTCAGGGACCTCAGGCAGATTAAAGCTGTAAAGTGGAGAACTGACTGCCCCTACTGCTAATATCTATGGGAGTGAGTGAGTGAGTGAGTAATAAATACATGTAACTAAAGTTTGAATCTACTGAAGGTGCCTTTAACGTATTTTATACCGGTATGTCTGTACTCACCTTTCTTCGTCTGTGAGCGTTTTAGATGGTCGCGGTCGCGGTAGGGTGCTCGGGATAAACTGTTGCTTTGGCAGTTCATTGACGTTGGGGGTAGACTGGGCATGTATCTGTGGTTCATGCCTCCTCCGCGACTTCGCCGCTGCAGTGCCTACATTGATAGTGTTGCTGATGGACACAGACTTCTGTGGTTTGTCTTCTGGCTTTATCCACACTGGTTCTTCTGCCTTCTTTTCCTTCTTTTTCATGCGAGGTAGAGTGGTGGGTTCCTCCCAGGTTTTGATCTCGTCGACCATTTTGGGTTTCTTGGCGCGTGGCAGTGTACTGTACGGTAATGTCAAGAAATATACGCTGTGGATAACCAAGCAGAGGGAAGTTATGGCTAGCACGGCGCCCAAGCAAAGCAAAGCAAGCATCGAAAAGCAAAGAGATGACACCACTTGCTTGATTGTTTTTCTGGGTGGTATATTAATTGATTGTATCAATTATTGCTAAGTTAGAATCAAAGCTGCTATAGCTTAAAACCATTGTCTATTAGCAAGTAGACAAATTTGAATTCCCTTATTGTAAAATCCCTTAAACAGAATAGTTATGCTTATGGATGACTTATGGAATCGAGCTAGCAACTTTGAAGGACACTGCATGCCAGAAATTAGATACTACATAATCTGTCTCTGCATTGTTTACATTTTTCAGCACATCTGACCCGGAACTAATTGAAAGGGAGGTCACTTGCATTGGTTGGAAAGGTGTGCCCCTCCCCCTTGAAAAGAAATAAAGATCTTAAGGATTTCGGCTTAATGACAAGTTTGGAAATAATGAACGGTTGTCATTAGGAAGACGGATATTTGAATTGTTTAATGTATTGATTAAATATACATGTATTTCAGATCCTATGAGAACATGATCAATTTTCCATATCTTTGGGAATAAAACTTTTATCTTGGTATCTAATATGACCACCGACAGGACGTACTTTAAAAGGGCAGTTTATAAAGTGCCTTTGTAAAACAATTTGCTTTGAGCACATGCCAGAGCATTTGATTGAAACCCAGCGATGTATGAAATATGCAGCTGATTACATCAAGGCCACTAAAAGGTGAGCTAGATCCATTTGACACCCAGCAGACGCATTTCATGCTTGGCAGCGATACAACATACAGCAACAACGACCACAAAACATATTATTAGTTAATATACACCATATACCGTCTGGCAAGACGACAAGGGCTCAAGAACCATAAGACGTAATACACTTCGTTAATAAAAGTGTAAACTACGTACACTATGCATTGTAAATAGGTGTATCTTAGCCACATGCACAGGGAACCTTTCGGTAACCTTTAAGCTACCGTCCTTGAGGCTTAGGGAATGACTGAACGACCGAATAACGACTTAAAATTGGATTTGTCTGAAACTTGAGTTCATAATTGGAATATGACCTACCAACCTGTTTAAGGAAATACACACACACACAGGCAACAGCACTGAATCGTAAGGTTGTAGTCTTGTCTGATCCATATGGTCTGACTCACGGATATGGCAATTTCATACGTCAATGGCCCTTCAAGTTTATGTGCTAAATGGCCTGAAGCTTACAAACAGAGAAGAAAGGTCACACTTACTTGCTCCCAGCTGTTGCAAGATGAATCTTCAGGGCGTCCATGTTGACCGTCGCTTTGTTGTCTGGAATTGGATCTTCAGACACCGACAGTTTGTGTTCTGTCTCTTCCAGCTTCTGACGAAGTTGGTTCAGCTGCGTGTCTCTCGTATACGGTTTCTTCTCGGGCTTGTCGTCTTGCTGGATTGGTTGCACCGTGGCCATTTTGTTCTTCTTGCCCTTTCGCGGCCATGTCGATGTATCCGCCAGGTTTTCCTTCTCGCTGTCTTCTGGCTCTGGCTGCTTCTTCAACATCTTCTTCAACTCTCGTCTGTCGATGGTCGCGTGTTTGACTTCTTCTGGAACAACATCTTGGGTAGGTTTTTCCTCGACCGAGTCTTCCGATGCCGTCCTCTCCCTCGCCCTGGTGTTGGCCTTCTTCAGCTCATGGGGATCAAACGTAGCTGACCCCATGTTCTTGCGTTCCATGACGGGACTAGTTGGTTTTAGGCACTCCTCTGGCTTAGGGCGAACTTCTTTGGCGGGGGCAACTTCACGTGTAACCGGCGGCTCTATGTCCTTAGGGGAAACGTGTGGATATTTGGGCTCTTCTTTAGTCGTTTCTTGTGGTGTTGCAGGCGTCACTTCTACCTTGGGTTGTGTCTTTGTAGCCTTCGTTGGTTTTGTAACCTTCTTCTCGGTCTCTGTAGCCTTGGGCTGCAGCAAGAAGGGCAACAAGTTGTCAATCATTTTAGACGTTATGTTTATTAGCATGCCTTTGTCGCAGATACACTATCAGTGGTATGGTGGTTTGTCACATTATGTAATAATGCAACGTAGTGTCCTTTTGCTAATCTCTCCTCACAGAAATTATATGTTCAAATATTCTTTAGACACATGACTAGTCTTAAGGCCCAACTTTACCAGAAAATTATATGTCCCATAAAGAAACATGTATGACCTACTTTGCAAGCACTGGGACTAAATTTTACTTTGTTGTTTAATGTAATAGTTTCCAGTCCTACCTCTGGAGTAAGAAGCTCCTCCCATTTTTTCCTGTCGGGTTCCCACTGAGGCTGTTGTTCAACTGGCTTCTCTTTCTTTGCAGTGGGTTGCTTGGTCTTTGCCTTTTCCTGAAGTACAAAACACAATTCAACAAAAAAAAATAATGTGGCAAACAAGATGCTAAAATAATAAGAGTCAGTAGAGGCATCAAAGCAAAGAAAGGCAGTGGCTGTAAAGTGAACCTAGGGCGATGAGGAAAATCAGTTCTTGCAAAAAGAAAACAAACTTATGACTTACCATTTGCTCAGATGCGTGCTTTTCTTTTTGCTCTTTTGGTTGAGAAGTGTCTGGTTTAGAGGCCTCTTTAGCTTTCTCGCGTTCTTTTTCCTAAGACGAAAAACAACATAACATGACACCCCGACTCCTGGCATAATGTGCACTTGAAAAAATACATATTAGCAAAATAATATTTTCCAGTCATAGCCATGCATTTGAGCCATCTCATAGTATCGAGTGGTGTAGTGTGATGGTCTATGCCAAAGTGCAAGATTCTCAAATGTAACGTCGGTAAACTCACCAGCATCCAATAAGCCAGCTCAATACTCTTTGGTAGTATCGTCTTGTCCTCTTCCTTGGGTTTCTGTTGTTTTGTTTCCTGCTGTATTGGCTTTTCTTTGGCCACTGGTTCACGCACTGGTTCTTTTTGCTTTTCTTGCTTTGTTTTGGGTTTAAAGGGTACATCATCGAGGTTGGTCTCCTGTGGGATTTCTGGCTCTAATTTAGGTCTTGTTTGCTGATAAGGAATTTCTTTAGCCCTGTGCGGTTTGTTTGGGTTGTTGACCTGTTTGTTTGACGACACTTCAGATTGTCTTGGAGATATCACTTGTGGTTTGGTTTCTTGAGCCTTTTGTTGAGTAGGTGTAGGTTCTTTCGTTGACTTTGTAGGTGCAGGTTCTGTCTTGGTTTGTGGCGTCTGTCGAGGTTTTCTTGGAGAAGGTGTGTCCCTTTGTGCAACTTCTGGTTGGGGTTTGGAAGATGGCATTTCTTTTGCCTTTGTGGGTAGGGGCTCTCTTTGGTCCCTCTGTGGACGTCGTTCTGGTTTAGTGGAAGTAATTTCTTCCTTTGGTTTTGAAGGAGTTTGTCGAGGCTCTGGTTGTGAGGGGGCCGGTTCCTCTGTACGTTTAGTGGGCACACGTTCTTCTTTAGGTTTTGCAGGAGCGGGTTCTTGCTTTTTGGGTGCAGGTTCTTGCTTGATATTTGTAGGTGCAGGTTCCTCCTTAGGTTTTGTGGTTGCTGGCTCTTGCTTTAGTTTTGGCTGCGCAGGCTCTTCTTTTGGCTTTATCGTTACCTGTTCGTCTTTGGGTTTGTTTTGTTGAGGTTCTAATTTTGTGGGGGCAGGTTCCGTCGCACGTTTAGTGGGAATGGGTTCATCTTTGGGCTTTGTGGGAGCAATAACCTCTTTCGGTTTCTCTGCGGGTTTAGTTTGCTGAGGCTTCTCCTCCGGTTTGGTAGGTGCAGGTTCAGGTTTCCGGTCCTGTTTTGGCTTACTTTCTTGAGGCTTTTCCTGTTTGGCAGGTTCTCTCTTAGGCTTAGTACGGACAGGCTCCCTGGGCTCAATGGGTGGCGGTGCTTCGAAAGGTGCTATGAAGGTAGGCGGAGTTTCTTTCTTGTTCTTTGTAGGGGCTGGTTGCCTCTTGGGCTTAGCAGGGGCCGCTTGAACTTCTTGTGGTTTTGCTGGAACGGGTTCTTGCTTAGGTTTTGTAGGTGCAGGTTCCTCTTTGGGTTTTATGGGTGCAGGTTCTTCCTTTGGTTTTGTGGGCCCATCAGGACGCTTTGTGGGTGCAGATCTTTCTGCTGGCTTTGTGGGTGCAGGTTCTTTAACAGACTTTGTAGGTGCAGGTTGTTCCACTGGCTTTGTAAGTGGCGGTTGTTCTGCAGGCTTTGTAGGTGCAGGTTGTTCTGCTGGCTTTGTTGGCACAGGTTGTTCTGCTGGCTTTGTAGGTGCAGGTTGTTCTGCAGGCTTTGTAGGTGCAGATTGTTCTGCTGGCTTTGTAGGTGCAGGTTGTTCTGCAGGCGTTGTAGCTGCAGGTTGTTCTGCTGGCTTTGTAGGTGCAGGTTGCTCTGCTGGCTTTGTTGGCGCAGGTTGTTCTGCTGGCTTTGTAGGTGCAGGTTGTTCTGCAGGCTTTGTAGGTGCAGGTTGTTCTGCCGGCTTTGTAGGTGCAGGTTGTTCTATTGGCTTTGTAGGTGCAGGTTCTGCTGGCTTTGTGGGTGCAGGTTGTTCTGCTGGCTTGGTAGGTGCAGGTTCTGCTGGCTTTGTGGGTGCAGGTTGTTCTGCAGGCTTTGTAGGTTCTGTTGGCTTTGTAGGTGCAGGTTGTTCTGCTGGCTTTGTAGGTGCAGGTTGTTCTGCAGGCTTTGTAGGTGCAGGTTGTTCTGCAGGTTTTGTAGGTGCAGGTTGTTCTGCTGGCTTTGTAGGTGCAGGTTGTTCTGCTGGCTTTGTGGGTGCAGGTTGTTCTGCTGGCTTGGTAGGTGCAGGTTCTGCTGGCTTTGTGGGTGCAGGTTGTTCTGCTGGCTTTGTAGGTGCAGGTTGTTCTGCTGGCTTTGTAGGTGCAGGTTCTTCTGTTGGCTTTGTAGGTGCAGGTTCTGATGGCTTTATAGGTGTTGGCTCTTCTGCTGGCTTTGTGGGTGCAGGTTCTTCTGTTGGCTTTGTAGGTGCAGGTTGTTCTGCTGGCTTTGTAGGTGCAGGTTGTTCTGCAGGCTTTGTAGGTGCAGGTTGTTCTGCTGGCTTTGTAGGTGCAGGTTGTTCTGCTGGCGTTGTAGGTGCAGGTTGTTCTGCTGGCTTTGTAGGTGCAGGTTGTTCTGCTGGCTTTGTAGGTGCAGGTTGTTCTGCTGGCTTTGTAGGTGCAGGTTCTGCTGGCGTTGTAGGTGCAGGTTCTGCTGGCGTTGTAGGTGCAGGTTGTTCTGCTGGCTTTGTAGGTGTAGGTTGTTCTTCTGTCTTTGTAGGTGCAGGTTGTTCTGCTGGCTTTGTGGGTGCAGGTTGTTCTGCTGGCTTTGTGGGTGCAGGTTCTGCTGGCTTTGTGGGTGCAGGTTGTTCTGCTGGCTTTGTAGGTGCAGGTTGTTCTGCTTGCTTTATGGGTGCAGGTTGTTCTGCTGGCTTTGTGGGTGCAGGTTGTTCTGCTGGCTTTGTAGGTGCAGGTTGTTCTGCTGGCTTTGTAGGTGCAGGTTCTTCTGTTGGCTTTGTCGGTGCAGGTTCTGATGGCTTTATAGGTGTTGGCTCTTCTGCTGGCTTTGTGGGTGCAGGTTCTTCTGTTGGCTTTGTAGGTGCAGGTTCTGATGGCTTTATATGTGTTGGCTCTTCTGCTGGCTTTGTGGGTGCAGGTTCTTCTGTTGGCTTTGTAGGTGCAGGTTGATCTGCTGGCTTTGTAGGTGCAGGTTGTTCTGCTGGCGATGTAGGTGCAGGTTGTTCTGCTGGCTTTGTAGATTCGGGTTGTTCTGCTGGCTTTGTGGGTGCAGGTTCTTCTGCTGGCTTTGTAGGTGCAGGTTGTTCTGCTGGCTTTGTGGGTGCAGGTTGTTCTGCTGGCTTTGTGGGTGCAGGTTCTGCTGGCGTTGTATGTGCAGGTTGTTCTGCTGGCTTTGTAGGTACGGGTTGTTCTGCTGGCTTTGTAGGTACGGGTTGTTCTGCTGGCTTTGTAGGTGCAGGTTGTTCTGCTGGCTTTGTAGGTACGGGTTGTTCTGCTGGCTTTGTAGGTGCAGGTTGTTCTGCTGGCGTTGTAGGTGCAGGTTCTGCTGGCGTTGTAGGTGCAGGTTGTTCTGCTGGCTTTGTAGGTGCGGGTTGTTCTTCTGTCTTTGTAGGTGCAGGTTGTTCTGCTGGCTTTGTGGGTGCAGGTTGTTCTGCTGGCTTTGTGGGTGCAGGTTGTTCTGCTGGCTTTGTGGGTGCAGGTACTGCTGGCGTTGTAGGTGCAGGTTGTTCTGCTGGCTTTGTGGGTGCAGGTTGTTCTGCAGGCTTTGTGGGTGCAGGTTGTTCTACTGGCTTTGTAGGTGCAGGTTGTTCTACTGGCTTTGTAGGTGCAGGTTGTTCTACTGGCTTTGTGGGTGCAGGTTCTTCTGTTGGCTTTGTGGGCACTGATTCTGATGGCTTTCTAGGTGTTGGCTCTTCTGCTGGCTTTGTGGGTATAGGTTCTACAGGCTTTGTGGGTGCAGGTTGTTCTGCTGGCTTGGTAGGTGTTGGCTCTTCTGCAGGCTTTGTGGGTGCAGGTTCTTCTTTTGGCTTTGTAGGTGTAGGTTCTTCTGCTGGTGTTGTAGGTGCAGGTTGTTCTGCCGGCTTTGTAGGTGCAGGTTCATCTGTGGGCTTTGTAGGTGCGGGTTGCTCTGCTGGCTTTGTAGGTGCAGGTTGTTCTGCTGGCGTTGTAGGTGCAGGTTCTTCTGTTGGCTTTGTAGGTGTTGGCTCTTCTGCCGGCTTTGTGGGTTCAGGTTCTTCTACTGGCATTGTGGGTGCTGGTTGTTCTGCTGGCGTTGTAGGTGCAGGTTCATCTGTGGGCTTTGTGGGTGCAGGTTCTGCGGGCTTTGAGGGTGCAGGTTGCTCTGCAGGCTTTGTAGGTGTTGGCTCTTCTACTGGCTTTGTAGGCGCAGGTTCTGTTGGTTTTGTAGGTTTAGGTTGTTCTGCGGGCTTTGTGGGTGCAGGTTCTTTTGGCTTTGTAGGTGCAGGTTGTTCTGCTGGCGTTGTAGGTGCAGGTTCATCTGTGGCTTTGTAGGTGCAGGTTGTTCTGCTGGCTTTGTAGGTGCAGGCTCTTCTGTTGGCCTTGCAGGTGCAGGTTGTTCTGCTGGCTTTGTAGGTGCAGGTTGTTCTGTAGGCTTTGTAGGTGCCGGTTGTCCTGTTGGCTGTGTAGGTGCAGGTTGTTCTGCTGGTTTTGTAGGTGCAGGTTCTGCTGGCTTTGTAGGTGCAGGTTCTTCTGCTGGCGTTGTAGGTGCAGGTTCTTTTCCTGGTTCAGTTGGCGCAGGTTCGTTGTTTGTCGTCGGATCTGGGGAAGTTGGTGCTTTACCGGGAGAAGCTTGAGCAGGGTCATCAGATGGTGGAGGTGCCTGGCCGGGTTTCTCACTTGGGGGGTCACTAGGACCATTTAAGGCAGGTCCTTTGTCAGGATTTGGTACATCAGATGGTGTAGGTTCCGGGGTGGGTTTCTCATTGTCAGGCTTTGGGATTGACTGGAGAAGACTCTTACCAACATCGCTGATTTTGTCCAGATTCATGTTTTCCATCTTCGTCAGAGAATTTTCCAGTTCTTTAATTCTCTTCTTCAGGTCGTCTGTTTGGCTCTCAAGAGCTTTCTTGGTTTCCACGAGCCGCTGTAGCTTCGAATTGACGTCGCCGTCTCCTGGTACCTCGTCTTCTAGCTTGGCGTGAAGTTCGTTGTAGGCGAAAAGAAGATCGTCGTGTTCCTCTTCTAACTCTTTGAGCCGATCCACTTGGTCTTTCAGTCGGTCGAGCAGATTCGGCATCGAAACGACTCAGGACTTAATGAACGCTGGAGGGCTGAAATGAAATATGGACAGGAATTTTATCAACAGAGAATCAAAAATCGCCAGTTTCTGAATTAAGCAGTCGCACTTAATGTGTTCTGTATCTGTTGTAACCAACATACAAACATTTGACATGGTGTTTTTGTATGGTGAAGTGTATTGTAGCATTATAATGACTACGAAGAAATGAAGAAGAGTTGAGCTGACAGTAGGTGACCTAATTTCGCGCAGGAATTATACTGTTGTAGTCGTACGTGCGTATGAGAAGCCCCGAGCATGGCGTATTGTCATTACTCGACCAGCCATGTACGTAGGATCTACAATACATCTGTACTTCATTCTGTTGTTTACCGACCTTGGCATACCTTATCGTAAATGGCAACACACGATACGTGGTACTTAAACTACAAGCAAGCCTCAGGGATATCAGAAGAAGAAGTAGCAAACGACACTCGCTTGTTTCGTGTTATTGAGGAACTGCTTGTAGAGAGGAAGTGCAGCTGTACGAATATGTACAGAGTAAAACCCCGTGTAATCTTTAAGGCACAACTGATCCTATACGATCCCTAGCTCATAGTGTGCCATTATCACAAAGCTGGAACTGCAAACAAAATAATGGTCCCTCCTACTGTGTTTTTCAGAACATATAATTATTTAGACGTACCGTAGATAGCCATCGGAATAGCCATGACAAAAACAACGCCTATTTGTATACGTATGATACGGTGTACAAAATACAGTCCAATTACTTGTCTAATTTAACGGAGTATGTTGATTACAGCTTAATTCGCTGAAAGCGTGCACACAAGGTGTAATAAAGATTTAAATGTGGCAAGGAAATTCACACACATGGTGCGTATTTGCCTGTATTTACCCTAATACTCGTCAGTACTAACCCGATATTACAACCCATTATTCAGTGAGCCCTGTGAAAACAAGATACAAGTAAACATGGGATTATATGGGATCGCTTCTTTTTGGGGTCACGACAACAGTCTTTGTTCCTCTGTAATATAATAATGTAGCAAGAATTGGAATTCGTACTTACGTCTCGCTCCAAACATTGTCGACAGCCCAATAATAAGTAAAACTGGCGCACAGCCCATCGAGGGTGAAAGTTCGGGGGTTACACAGTGGAAGAAAGACCGGTTGGCCTAGCAATAACCTGCGTTTTAAATCATCCCCGAGGTAGTCCCCGAGGGTCCCGAAGATAATGTTCTTATTTTTATCATCTACACAAACTCCGCTTGGAATAGGGTGCACTTTATAACTTTCCCAACCGCTATGTTGATGTATATGGTAACATCTCAGCATCTTGCTAAGCTCGTAACACTGTTGTTGTTTTTATTTTCAACAACACTACATCATATGGTCCACGCTTGACAGCTTGAATGTAAATTGATCCGCCATCAGCCATACTGGCGCTGGTTTACGTTCCAGCTAGCCACAAGTACTTCAGGCAATCCACGCTTTGGTGCGTCTTTTAAAAGCTTTTAATTTGTCGTAGGCGTTCCTTTGATGCTACTTTGTTGACAGAGGCATAAGAATAGAGGAGAAACATCTGCCATTAAAAGCATAGCTTAATTTGTGCTATTGTATTGCTATGTTTCAAATTTTGCGCGTGGCAGATGCATACATGCACCACAAAGGTTTGTGAGAATTATTTTTGATCGAATCCACAGGTAACAAACTAGATAGTGAAAAACAACGCCGCTTCCAATAATATCTACCAGATGCTATCATTAAGACTGTTTATACCTCATGAAGTGATTGACATGACAGAATGATTACATAAAGAATATTTGGCATACCATTTTAGACAGCTAGTAGCAATTTTTGCCAGAACGTTAGGAATAGCATATCTTATAAAAAGCTTGAGGTACTTACCAATTGCAACTTTTTGTAGCTCTAGCTCTTATCCCGGTGTCGGATGTCCAGAGCTGGGGCCATGAGCGTAGGTCTTTGGGAGAGGTATCAAGTCGACGAGCGCTACAGTCAGCGACTGCCTATCGACTAAATCGCACAAGATAGTCACGTACAAATCGTCGCATTCGATGCGCCTTATTCACATGACTATTGTATATCTCCATTCACAGTAACCTACTCTCTTACCCATTTCGTACGCTATTGTGGACCTCCATTGACAGGTACCCTGTTCATAATTATAACCTGCGGGCACCTAAGATTTTCCCGCCTTTTTGGTCCCAAGTGACCATCTTGCATGCGAGTATGGACGTCACATGGGGGCCCGTGTGACGTCTTTGTCCACAAAAGAGGGTGTTAAATCACAAGAGACTACAAAGCTCAAGAGATTATCTCTAATGATTAAGGTGCCATTTCGCTCAGCTTGTTACAACGAAGAGTATAATTTTCCTACCTAATTGTGCAATGTTTTATTTTTAAACCTTAACACACACCAAAAAAACGGAACGAAAATCTGAAATTGTCTATCTGATGTTTTGACAGGATCATTAATCTTTAGTTAATTGTTTTCGTGTGGCGACGATATCAATAGCTGCATACAAAGAAATTATCAGTACGGGAGGATTGTCTACAATTTAGGCACAGGTGTATCGTATGAAATGCCCAGTAACGCCTACTGTGCTATGAAATGCGTTTAGGAGCTTCAACGAACGTACCAAATTTCTTAATTGTCTATCAGCAACATCTTGACAGGGTCATTTATCTCAATTTCTCTTGTGAGGATGGTTTGTCTCAAAAGTGGTAAGCAAACAAAGAAAGTCATTGATTGAGCACTGTCTAAAATGTAGATAAAGATGATATTTGAAACCACCAGTAAGGCCTATTACGCACTATACGAATTGCTTAGGAACACGAGCGTAAAATTTGAGTTATTTGACACTCATCTGCAGAAATTAAGAGCCCAAGGCGACGAAATAGTTGACATATGGGAGACGCGTAGAGAAGACAACGCTCTATCCTTGCCTGTCAATCATAACTAACTGGCGCCATTGTACAATTGCCGCCATTATGGCTCAGGCGACCTTGTACGGTTGATTGGCGCCAAACTGACCGTACTTTAACAACCATTCGTACCGAGGTTGTTGGACCATTTTACTAATTCTTAAACAGCTGCTTCTTTGTAATTGCCTGCTTTAACCATGGGAAACACATAACCTTGTCCCGTAAGCTCTGTTGAAGTTTTTGTTTGTCTGACACATGTAGCTGTCATGTAGTTATTTGTCATTACCAATAAAGTATCCGGCCGTATTGTGTGTACGAATTTCTTTCTATAGTTTCTATTGATTCTATCGTATGATAGGAACCATTGCTGTTTGAGAGATTCTACTATATACACTAATCTAATCTAAATAATCTTTTAAACTAGTAAAAGCGACCTGCAGGCTTATTTGAGCTTCTCATAAACAAAGAATGGTTCAAACAAACAAATATGAATGGCTGCTTGCTACCTGTAACTCATTTAACCACCATAATGAGTACACTGTTATGAAGATCAACATTTCCAAAGTTTATTTGCGTGTAATGTGCGAATCTTTGCAACATCTAATAAAGTAAATATGTGTTGCATTGCGCTAAAGCCGTAATTATGTGGTCAGATATCAGCTGCCTAGGGACTTTGACTTGAAGATTTGCATAAGGAAGTTACAAGACTGGCCAACATCGATTGATTTTGATACTCACTTTTACAATATTAAATTGTTAGAATACACATTACCGATAGGTTCATAAAATGAAATAGAGTACGATGTTAGTATTACAAAATGTTTAGCGGTCTCGAAATAAATACTAAATAACACATTCATGCCAGAACTTGTCATATTTACAAAATTCCATTCAAGTTTAAATAGTTACATTTCTTTTATATCAGAATACGTACTTAAGTTGACCAGTAGCTTTTCTGTAGCAAGCCATGCATGGTAATGTGTTAATGATTTTAATGCAAGAATTCAAAGGAAATTACGAACATTCTGTACCCTTTACCAACCGGTCTACATTTTTAGCTTGTTAGCGATACTCTGGAGGAGGCTTCAGTTCATACTTTTACTACCTTGCTTAACGTAAATATCGCGATAGAATTTTTGAAAATAGAAATACTATAGTAACAGAAATTACCAGCTATATATAGAAGAATCACTCATTGAACAATTATGACTTGCGAAATCTACATTCTAAGCCTTCCTGACATGTGTTTTACACGAAGTACTCGTTTGGATTTTCCGGTGGACCATTTGGTGAAGTAGGTAAAGATGGGGCACTTGGTGACCTTGGACTTCGGACCATGTCCTTGATGGTATCAATGAGCGTCTTCTTCTTCCTTGTTTGGAGCAGAGATGCGGGCACCTTGTCTTTACACCGTTTGCAGACAGGACGACTATCACAGGCGTAGAACTTTTCACTGTAGTCAGAGGTAATGACAGTACAGAATCAGATTAGATATTAATGATTACGACTCCAATGAGGTATATCTTACTCTTACATGTGCATTCTTGATAGTATGGATAATACAAATCTAACGTGTGAGTCTTGGTAATCTAATAACATTACATGCCTTGATATTAATAGGATATCTAGACATATATATGTATCAAGAACTTGTCAGTTTGCATATTATGAAGTGGTATACATGTAATTGAAATATATTTTTCATGGCATACTTTTTCTGTATTATTTACATAGCTAACACTTATTCTATAGTGTATGCACGTAAGTTACAAGGGTAGTTGTTACACTATAGTAAATTATGTATTGTTAAATAAGAGGGTAGTAGTGTTGAATTTATACTTACTCCAGTTTGATGTTTTGGTTGCACATGGCACAGGAGAAATGCTTTCTGCACCATGTCTTGTTCATCGCACAGATAACTGGAAAGGAAACGCACAAACAAGTCTTTGAACAAGTCTTTGAACAAGTCTTTGAACTCAAAACCATGCAGCATGTTGCACTTCATATATCTGAATAGATTGATCATTATTTCAGAACATTGAAAATGTAGAAAGGTATCGGAATTTTCCTTACCTTCGTCCGTTATTGGCTGGTCACAGGCATAGCAGAAGTCACTGAATAGCTGCAAAACCATACATAACAAAAGTTAAACATTATGCAAAAACGCTTACACAGATAGTCACATGACATATCTTATATCCTCGTATGATATAAATTTAAGAAACTATACAGGAAGACAACAGTTGTGATATACAAAGCGGCATACCTCGTGGAAGTGTGGTTCGCAATAGGCTTTCCCGCCATGCTCGTAGTGTGGAAGTCCAACCGTTTTGAATGGTATGCCGCACCTCGCACACCGGAAGTGCTGTAACAAACTTAATCATCAGCTAGAGGAATCAAGTGATGTATCAGTTCATAGATTTTAGATATAAATCTCATGAAAGGAACCTACTATACTGTAGTTAGAGAGTGTCCATACATTTGTGGAAGCACTACAGCAGTGTTCTAGTAATGGTAGTGATATATATATGTTTCACTGCCGTGTTCTTTCTCACAAGTACTCAGTGCTAAGCAGTGCCTCGATCGAGGATCAAACAATGGTTGCTGTCAGGTACCTACCTGTGCATGCCAGTATCGCCCCATTGCAACAATCATCATTCCGGTGATCTCCTCTCTAAGGAAACAATATTCAAGGATAGAGTTATCATAAACAAAAAGTAATAATCATTTCAGGTACCATTAGATGGAGACGTAGCAAAATAGAGTTTACACTGGGATGAGAAAATCCAAAAGTACCTTTTAGTTTATGCTGGTATAATAATATCTGTATTGACCTTTTGACATTGGTCTTGACACTGTTGGTTAGAAACTACTCTAAAAGAAAGGGAGAACTTTTTGATATCCGTCTTACCCGCAGACCCAGCAAGTGTTAAAGATCTTATCATCGTCATCTGTCGGAGGCTTTTTAGGTGTTTCATCTGGTTTGTCTTCAACATCAGGTTTCGGTGACCTGCGGGGACAAAGTATTCAGTAAACACGTAGACAATTTCGTCCAGTTGGAAAGTCAATATAATCTGGATCCTTAGAGATATAAAGAGATATGAAGTGGTTTACATAGACTTACGTAGCATCCTTTGGAGCCTGCAGGGGTTCTTCTGTAATTAAGTCAAAGAGTGTTAGTGTCAAGTAAAAGCGTCTAATTAGAATTGTTTAAGTGTTAAAATGAATCAAATTAATGTAAAAAAATGAGCACTGAAATTACAGTAGTAAACATCTGTTGATACAGTTTACTCACCCTTCTTGTCTTCTTTTTTCCTAAAAGAAAAAAAGAAAGATAAATATTTATTTCAACAAACGTAGTAGCATCAGAATAACATGCAAGAAATTGCTACCACTGGACTTACCATAAGATCAAGCACACAGATTGTTGTACATAGGAGCAAGAGTTGAACCCACACAATTTCTTGCTCCGGGTAAACATGTCAATTCCTTTTAAAGTTAAAGATTTGTTTCACTTAATCCAGAACTGTTACTCAGTCCAGGAAGAGAGTTTTTATATCTAATTGTCATGGTTTGTACAAGAAATATGAACACTTACGACATGCATGTCTGGTGAAGGATGAGACCGTTGAAGTTCACGACGACATCAGAATCCTTGAGAACTTTGTTGCACTTCACACAGGTCTCCTCCAAGGGCTTTATCTTCTCCCATATCGGCTCTTCCTCCTTGTCTTTTTCATCGGAAGGTTTCTCTAAATCTCTAGATGAAGGAACAGATAAAACGACGATTCATTTTCCACATCCATAGTTGTATGATCTCATTTATGAGATATTGATATTCTTTTTTTGCAAAAGGTTGACAATGCAGAAGGAAACTGGACTTACTTTAATTTTGGCGGCAGCTTTGGGCGAACATCTGGATCATCCACCAGCGGAGACGGTGCATCATCTTCAGGCTTCTTCTCCAGAATCGGTGAGCTGAATACTTCACTTGGGTCTTCCTGTGGTGCCTTTTCGGTATCCTTGAACCACGGAGACCATGCTTCGTCAGGATCTTTAGTTGGTTCTTCTGCATCTGATGGTTCCTGCTCTGGATCTTCCTTTGCAGCAAAGTTCTCAATTACGGTCGAAAAACTCTCATCGGGAGAAGTGGGAGATGTTAAGAATGAGGGTGAGTCTGGTACTGCTTCTTCACTTTTGGGAGCCTCATCCTTATTTTCGTCTTCTTGGGCGGGCGTTGGTTCTCCTTCTTGATCTGACTTTGGGCCATCGTCACTCTTAGACTTCATTCGTTTCTTAAACGAATTTCGGAGTTTAGACAAGTTCCGTGGGAAGTTAATCTTCTTCTTTTCGGGTTTAGTCGGTGCCTCATTTGGACTGTCGATGTTTTCTTCATTGTCTTGACTCGGCCCCGGTGTCGCCATGTCCTCCGGATCGGCTGCCTTTGGGATGACAGGTTCTTCTGGTGCCTCGTCACTTGGTTTCTTCTGTACGTGAGGCGTGAGTTCCTTTTCGCTGTCAGATAACAGCCCATCTTTCAGACCTCGAAGTTTAGAAAGAAGTGGCTTGCTTTGCTTCTTAGAATGAGGGGCATCAGGCTCTTGAGGCGAAGATGGTGTGTCTACATCTCTGTCAATATCTTCTGGCTCATCTGGTTTATCCTCATCTGGTACTTTAGGGGATTTTACCTTCTTTGCCTTAGACAGAAGGGACTTGAGTGGATTTTTAGGATGGGGAGCATCAAGCTCCTGGGGCGAAGTCGGTGTCTCATAATCTTTGTCAATATTTTCCGGGTCATCTGTAATTTCTGGTTTATCATCAGTTGGTGTTTTAGGTGATTTTGCCTTCTTTGCCTTAGAAAGGAGGGACTTAAGTGGATTTTTAGGATGGGGAGCATCAGGATCTTTCGGCGAAGATGGCGTGTCTTCTGTCTCAATATTTTCTGGGTCATCTGTTATTTCAGGTTTATCCTCATCTGGTGATTTAGGCGATTTACTTCTCGTTGGCAACGTTGCTTTAGAAAGAAGGGACTTGAGTGGATTTTTAGGATGAGGAGCATCAGGCTGTTGAGGCGAAGATGGCGTGTCTTCTGTCTCAATATTTTCTGGGTCATCTGTCATTTCAGGTTTATCCTCATCTGGTGATTTAGGCGATTTACTTCTCGTTGGCAACGTTGCTTTAGAAAGAAGGGACTTGAGTGGATTTTTAGGATGAGGAGCATCAGGCTGTTGAGGCGAAGTCGGTGTGTCAACGTCTTCGTCAATAATTTCTGGCTCATCTGTGATTTCTGGTTTATCCTCATCTGTAGATTTAGGTGCTTTACGTCTCGTAGCCTTATCCTTTAGGGATTTGCCCAATGCCTTCAGACGATCCCGACCTGCTTTGAATGAATCTGATCTCTTTTTTGGTTTGACGGGTGCAAGTTCGTCCGGAACGATTCCTTCCTCGTCCTCTTTCGGAGCATCATCGTCGCTCCCCTTGCATGGAGCATTCAAGACATCATCCGGGCTGCTGAAGATGTCGTCCAAATTTGTCTGAAGTGGCGGTCTACTCTTGAAACTTTCAGGATCTTCATCAGGGATGACGAAAATATCATCTACGTCTGTCTGCAGTGGTGACTCATCTGAGAAATTAATCTCTGGATATTTGTGCTCATCCACCGGAGATGACAGCTGGCTCTTCTTCACGGGTAGAGGAGGTGGTGCAGCCTGTTCGTCGGCTATGATCGGTTCAACCTCATCTGTCGGGGCAGTTTCCTTTTTGCTTTTGGTCCGCCTTGGGGGTAGTGGTGGTGCCAGTTCTGTTGGTACACTTTCTGTCGGCTCTGATATCTGTTGTTCTTCGAGCTTTGGTTCATCTTTCGCCTCCTCTTCTGTAGGTTTTTCCTCAGCATCTTCCTCTTCTTTAGGTTTTTCAGGCTCGGCCTCCACCGGTTTGTCTTCTGTGGTGTCAGGTTCTTTCTCTTCCTCTGTAGTCTCTTCCTTTCGTGGAACAGGTTCTTCAATCGTCTGAGGCTTAATCTCCTCTTCCTTGTCCGGTTCTAGTTCTTCTTGCAGCTGTGATGGCGTTGGTGTTTCAGGTTCAGGTTCGATTTGTTCCGGCTCTTTCTTCACCTCCTCTGGCTGCGGTGTAGCTGGTTCAACCGTCACCGGAGTCACGTCCTCCTTCTCGTCCGGTTTTGGGGGCTCCGCTTCCTCTTGTGGCTGTGGTGGTGCAGCTTGTACAGGCTCCTGAACAACTATCTTTTCTTCAGGCTGTGGTGCAACTGGTGTAACCGCAACCGGTTTCACTTCCTCCTTCTCCTCTGGTTTAGGAGGCTCCTCTTTCTCCTGTGGCGGTGGTGGAGCAGCCTTCTCTGGCTCCTGCTCCTGTACTGTTTCTGGTTCTTTCTTCTCCTCCTTCGGTGGTGGCGTTGATTCCGCTTTGACAGGCTCCTCGTCTTCTTTCGGTATGGGCGCATCTTTTTTGTGCCGGGGCGGTGGTGTTGGCATCTTCATCGGTACCTCCTCGGGTTCTTCTTTGGGAGTTTCTGGTGCCTTCTCCTCTTTCCTCTGAGGTGGTGGTGACATGGATCTGTCCTCTCTCTTTCTCCTTGGTGGTGGCTCTACCGTTTCTGGCTCCTCCTTTTCTTGAGTTGGATCTGGTACCTTCTGCGGTGCCTTCCTCTTTGTTTCAGGAGACTCGACTTCGTTGTCCGATGAGATGTCATGCGTTAGTCCGTCTTTGAGCTTCTTGAGTTTGGAAAGAAGTTTGCTTGGTTTCCTTGACCGCGGACTGGTGGGACGATTCTCCTTTGCTGATGGAGGCGCAGCAAACACAGGTTCATCCTCTATCTTTTCTGGAATCTGCGGTGCTGGTGGCTTAGCCTGTACAGGTTCAGCCTGTACAGGTTGGACATTCTCAAGAAAAACTGGTGGCTCTTGAGGTTGCGGTGGCTCAGCTTTCACAGGCTTATCATCAGACTTCTTTCGTGATTTTGATGCCTTATCTTTTACTGGCTTCTTGTCCTTGGTCTTCTTCTTTGTAGGTTCGTCTGTAGGCTCTTTAGTCTTGGACGATTTTCTTGTCTTCGGTGATGGTGTCTTTGGGGCTTTCTTCTCTTTAGTTGATTTCGGTTTTGGAGAAGGCGGAGCTGCCTTATCTTCGGAAGGCTTTTCCACTGTAGGAGGCACTTCTGACGGTTTTTGTTCCGGAGGTATTTCCTTGGTAGGTTCTTTTTTCGGCTTTGCTGTATCCTTGGGCTGCTCTGGCTCTGACTCCTTGGCAGGCTTAGCTGGTGCAGGCTCAGTTTTGGGCTGCTCGGTCACCTTGGCAGGCTCGGCTGGTACAGGCTCATCTTTCGGCTTTTCGGTCACCTTGGAAGGCTCAACTGGAGCAGGCTCTTCTTTTGGCTGCTCTGTCGCCTTCGGAGTCTCTTCTTTTGGCTTATCTGTCTTCTCGGCAGGCTTAGATTCTGCTGGCTCATCTTTGGGAGGCTCAGTTTTATCCAAAAGTCCCTGTAACGACTTGACTGCTGGCGACGGTTCCTCCTTTTTAGTTGGAATAGTTTCGCTCGGAGCAGTCTTCGGGCTTTTGTCCTTAGGCTTGGTTCCATCGGCGGGTTTTGGCGCATACTTAGGTTTAGCTACTGGTGTTTTCCTATCTTTCGGACGACCAAAAACGTAGTCAAGAATTGAACCTAAAGTATCTGATTCTTCTTGTGGGTTCGACACGTTACCACCGTTCTGGGAAAAAAAGAAAATGATCATCATCAGTAAGTTGACACACTGAAGCAATTTCAGGGTTTAGAATGTATTCAGACAGATATCTGAGATGCAATCCGACACTCATCTTATCTGCCCCAAGTCCCACAAAAATGTGTCTCCATTCTAGTAGAATACGACATGGATCAGACTGATATCTATTAACAAGGAAGATGCCAGACGACACATTACAAACATGGGCAGGACAGCAATACAAATACAGATTATACACAGACACTAAGGTTCTATCCTACAGTGCACGACCCAGTATTGTTATATTGTGTTATAAACGCCACCTACAAACTAAGTAAGAACAAGACAACGCCAAAGCTTGCCGTTTTACAACACTTTATAAATATAATAAGAAAGTGTGAATTGTTTGTAATACGTCTGTTTATTTGTGGTAAAAGGCAAGCCTTCGCACCCTGTCACACTTGAACACAGATCTACATGTACATCAATTAATACTACAGATATGGGGATTGCCTGGTATGTAGGACCTTTGTGGTGACTGTACTTGTGATTGCAGATGTGCATTTACCTTATCATCGTTTGGCTTCTTTTTCTTCCTAGGACATGGAGGGGTCAACGCCACATCCTCAAACTCCATTGGAACTATTCCAAACACGAGCATTGGGTTCTTGAGAGGTGCACTGTTAACCTTTGGCTTTGATCCTCCATTCTCTTTGTTGTTGCTTTTTGCTTTGTCTTCGGGTTTCTTGCTTGCGTTTTTCTCTTCGCCATCCTTTTGTTTCTTGTCCTTCTCTGTTGGCTTGTCGATTGGGAGGGTTGTAGGCCGTTTACGTGTACTCTTAGTTCTTGGTGGTGGTGTCGGTGCTGGCTCGTCTTTGTCACCTGGCACTCTTGCTGGTAGCGGCGTCTTTGGCGTCTGTCCCTCTGACAGGTTTGGCGATTGGTCACTAGGCTGATCTTCAGGTGATGACTGTGTCTTGTTGTCTTTGTCCGGTATCAGTTTCTTTAACATGCGGCCGAGGACGCCTTCAGATGGTTTCTCTTCTGTGCTTGGCGGGTTGTCTTCTGTCTTGTCAGGTTGTGTATCTGAAGATGATTTCTGGTCACGGCCTTCGTTTTCTGTTGACTTACTGTCTTCTTTGCTTGGGTTTTCGTCTGTATCTTTTGGTTTTAGTTTGCTTAACAAGTTGTCCAGCAGACCTGGTTTTTCATCCTTGTCTACATCAGTTTTGGGTGCGTTATCTTGTTTTGTTGATGAATAATTTTCGGCAGGCTGTTTTCCACCGCTGTCTTCTGTGCTTGGGTTTTCATCTGTATCTTTCTGTTTTAGTTTGTTTAGTAAGTTGTCGAGCAGACCTGGTTTTTCATTCTTGTCATCCCCATCATTTTTAGGTGCACTATTTTGTTTTGTTGATTGATCTTTTTCGACGGGCTGTTTTTCGCTGCTTTCGTCTTTGCTTGGACTCTCTTCTGGGTCTGTTGCTTTGGGTTTTAGTTTGTTTAACAAGTTGTCAAACAGTCCTGGTTTGTCACCATTGTTTTCTTCAGTTTTAGGTGCAGAGGCATTAGGAGTTTTAAGATCTGTGGCAGTTGTTCCTGGTTTCTTTTGATTTGTTGAGGAATCTTCTTTGGTCGGCAGCTTTTCATTAACGTCGTCTTTCCCAGCGTTTTCTTCCGGATCGGTTGTCTTGGGTTTTAGTTTGTTCAACAAGCTGTCAAGCAGGCCCGGTTTCTCGGCATTGTCCTCTTCATCTTTAGGTGCAGTTTTCGGATCGTTGGCACCAGTTCCTGGCTTCTTTTTATCTTGGCCTTTTTTGTTCTTCAACAAGTTACCAAAGAAGCCATCATCCTCTGGTGCAGTTGTTGGGTCACCTTTGGGTGCAGTGGTGCTCTTCGTGCTGGAACTTGGTTGCTTTCTTCTCTTCGATCCATTGGAGGGTTGGCTTGGCGCTGTATTTGAGGGTGCTGCATCATCCTTTTGCACTGGCTTGGATGATTCCTTTTTGCCAGGTTTCTGAGACCTCGGTGGTGGTATCGGTGCTGGGTCTGTTTTAGGAGGCACGTAATCGTCTTCAGGTTCAACTTCTTCATCATCAGGTAAAGGACTCAGCGGTCTTTCTCCATTAAAGCCAGGTTCATGTCCGATGCCACTTTCCGCCTGTGATCTATTGTCTTCAGGACTACTCGTTCCCTCTGCAGTGCCTGGTGGTTCATCCTGTGGCAAAGCGCTTAGCTTTTCGTAAAATGATGTTGGGTCCGTTGGTATGCTGTTCGTCGGCTGAGGATCTTGTGTCTTGTCAGGCTTAGGTTTCTTTGCTTTCTTGGGCTTCGGACTTGGTGACAGTGGTACTCCTTCGTCGGAATAAAGAGGTTCTACTTCATCACTACTCTCTCCTTTGGCATCTTCGTTGTTTATGGTCGCTGGTGGTCGCTTCTTCTTAGATTTGCTTGGTTTCCTTGGTCTGCCTACACTATTCAGGGGTTCGACTTCGTCGCTGCTGTCGGTGTCCACCTGGTCATCACTTCGTCTTGGTGGAAGTGGTTTTGTGAAGGTGTTTTGTTTGCCAACGCTTGTGCCATCGTCGGAGTCTGATATTACACCTGAAAGACGATGTTTTAGGATGAGTGTTTTGCTGTGTAGATAGCCAAGGAAGACAGATTATTGTATTTGAATGTGTAAGAAGCTGTTGACGAAATCGAAAACAAAACTTATGTTAGCGATAGGAGCCTTGCCTCGGAGAGAGTTAAAAACAAAATTGTACGAATTTATAACAGAGACTAAGTTAGAGTTAGAGTGCATGTGTATGATTATGTGTGTGCGTGTCTGCACTTTCCAAATAGGCATTCTTAATATTTCGGGTTTTTTTAAGCGACCCCATGTAGTGTTCTACTTGTCTCCATGTTTGTTTTTGTTTTCCTCTGGTGAGCCCACCTGACTCAGACGACATTGTCGGATCACTGTCCCGCCAGAAGTCCTCTTCCTTGATAATTTCCAGTTCTGTTCCTGTGTCCTCGAGTAACAGAAGAAATTCCTTGGCTCTTCTCAAGCGTTCTTCGTCCGTCAGTGGTACGCTAGTTTCCTCTTCAACTTCGTCCTCCAACGGTTTGCTCTCCGGCTGTTCAACGAAAAGAGCATTTTCAGTGTTCACCTCAAATGCTTCCTTTTCTGTCGTTACCAAGGGGCGACATGTGGGTAGGGTCTGGCAATTTTGGCCTTAATCTGTTTACCCAGGCGCATCCTCCAGCCCAGTACTCAATTATACGTTAGTCTTAATCGTTGCAAAAGACTGAATAACAGAGCCAGGGTGGTCTTTTGCCAGTATATCTTGCGTTGGTGTACCCTATAGTCAGTTACACTAGTGTTGGTAATATTTCTTGACAGGCATATGTAATTAGGACGCATAAACTCACAACTGCCATTAAGAATGACCTTTCTGTATGCTGATAACATCAGCAACAGATACGCGGGTCTAAACGAGGAGTGTTGAATAATTGATGTTAAGTCCATCATAAATGACACTTTCCGGACAACAGTCAAAACAGGGTAATACAATACCTCAGCTCCAACGAAGTACTTAGCCATAATTCACCGTGACATTTTTCATGTGCCCTTTGGGGACCCAGAGTCCAAAACAACCCACCTGGCCACATTCTATATTTCCAACAATGGAGTGACCTCGATTTTAATAGAATAGCAACACCTGCTTGAAATTTGGGCTATTAAAAGCAGGTGTCGTTGTTGATATGTCAACATTTATCAATAACTCAAATGACAATGCCAGTATTCGAGGTATTACACAAATTTGTGCACCACTACCATCCAAACTTGCGACGGAGGGCAATATTTGTTTATAGACCATTGAAGCATACTAGGGTTGTTTACCTGCCTTTGCAGCGTTTGGACAATTGGATGTTGAACTAGTTACTGATCCAATTGCACACACAAATACCTGGACTGGTATTTGAGCCAGTAGAATGTCTATCACATGCGATAGGTATAGAAGTTACGTTGATCAACAGCACCAACGTAACATCAACTCTAGGGATACAAAACGTTGTATTTTTAACTGCCCCCTAATCCTCGAGCTTTATAGTGTGTTATAAACCGATAAAGACATAAGTCTCTTCTGAGCCATTCAGAATCCACCTGATTCAAAGGACTAACAGACAAAGACGACGTTATATCTGCACACTAAAGTGGGACCATAAAGAAAGCTGTTATGTGTTAGATGTACAGGGACCCTGATACCAGTGCAAATGATAAGGTAGAGTTATGATTTACAATATTATAGATTTGAAAGAGAGATACATGTGCGCATTCTAAAACATGCGCATCTAATATATGATTCTATGCAAGAATGATGTAACGGAAAAAACGGAAAGTGAAAGGTAAATGTTACATTTTGTAGAATACAATGGTGGGTGGATGGGTGGGTGGGTAGGTGTCGTTTCCCTCATATCAACAACATATTCTTAATGTAAACGTAATGATACAACATATCGAAACATAGATATACACCCTGAATACGTACTGCACGGTAGATGTTATATTGCATGTACAAACACATTGTTAAACCACATGGCCCATTTCTTCCCAACAGTATTGGATGGGAACAAATATACAATCATAAAAGCATACCAAAACATAAGTATACTGCAAAATAATTGCTGGCAACCAATAGATATAGTTAATGAACAAACATGGCAGTGAAAATAGCGACCTCTCAATGCAAGATGGAACTAGTTACAGTGACTGCAATCTCCCAAGGTCGCAGAATTGCGCCAGTAGAGCAAGTTTCCTCGATAATTGTTCCCACACCACATATTAACGTATAAGATCCCATAGATTTCAACCATACATACATACAACCTACCAGATTTTATACTGCGTCTCTTTCTGACGTAAAAGCAGTGACCTGTACTGCACGTTGCCGCCCAAAAACTATGGTCTCGGTGACACTGACAGAACAGGACTACCAAGTAGGAGAGACGCACAAGATAATCTCCAGCGAACTATGACTCGAACTCTGACACACACCCGGCCGGTTTTGCCGCCTTGTCAGAGCGTTGGGCTTTGTTGTTGGATCCAATTTATTGGAGAAACCATTACCATACCCCCCTCCCAATACACTTGTCACAATTGCTTTAACATATAATGTACAATGAAAACATGATATCTGACACGATGTTTTTATCTACTAGGAGTTAATGAAGATGACACATTTTATCTGACAAGTCTTTGTTCCCATACAGTATTACTCCATATGCATTGCCAGATGTATATATGATCATTAGCGTGACCTTGTATAAGTGTTATAAACCAGATGTAAACTATCTTACTCTAAATAATCGGTCTCTACCCTAACGATGCAGACAATGAATATAAGTGTGTAACCCTATGCCCTGTGTAACCGTCTTAAGTGTACATTGTACACAAAGACATCTACAGCGAAGCCCACAGTGTGCCCTAACTCAGAGATGTTATTAAAAAGCTCTTACCACTGCAGCGATGGCTTCAACGGGAGTGATGCCGCCGAAATCCATTCTGTAAACAGTCTATTGCCAGCACAGGTCGATGAAAACTCCGATGGTCCCGTGTCTCGTGTTAGAACTGGGAGGGAAAAGTGGCCGCCATTTCACTCTTTCCCCCGAGGCTAGTGCTTAAACGTTGGGAACAGGAGGAGTCGGTCAACAGAACAGTTTGGTCATGCACCAATACCTCTGCAGTTTGATCTCAAACTGCAACGGATTCAAATCTAGACGACTGCTTTAACAAGCACAGATTGAAACGCTTTGGTATAGTTGGTGATATTGTATGCTACTTTTTGCGACCATATTGCAGATGAGTAAGTATGATTAAAGAGCAGGGGCGGAATCTGATTGGTCACAACTGCGTGTGACGTGAGCGCTGTACGTTGTTTGGGTTACAATGCCATGCTTGTTTTCAGCTGTTCAATCCATCAACCTGTATCTTGTTTGTTTCGAGCTGTTGTTTCTTGTTGTTTGGGACAATATCTCTTTGATAGTTGCCAACGTCATAATCAGCATAATGTCCTCTATTCATAGCAATATCATATCATATTCGGGGGGTTACTTTTTGGCGCGCATATTGCAATGAATCAGGTCAACTCCCAAAGGGTGTGGCCAACATTTCAATTTACCTTATCCATAATTATAAATTATCAGTCATATTCATCGTTGTATTATAGCTGTGAATATTTCTGTGAATCACTTTGGTTTTGTTAATTGGAATGTATGTAGTATCGCACAGTATCGTGCCCTTGTTTATGTTTGTAATTTGTAAGCGCTGTGAACTTTGACCCCTTCTTAATTGTCACTTGCCGCCATTGTTGTTTTGAAGTGGCCAAACAGGTCCCTGCCGATTATGTCATTATGTCCTCTGCAGCTTTTCTACCTCCTAACCTGTCCTTATGACACCTTTTTACCACTTAGAGCTAAATGGCAAAACGTAGTCGCACTGACTGAGCCCTATATCATATTGTGCTGTGGTCAATACTCTGAAGATATGATTTGAGGCTATGATTTATATTGAATTATTTAACGCCTTGACCTCCTTAATTTGGAAATCGTTAGTGCTATATATGTGTTTTCAATGCTAAATAATGACACAGTAACTGATCTCATAGTTAATCGTTAAATCATGCTCTGAGATAAGACGTTTGTGACCATAGAACCATGTTTATTCAAAAGAGAGAAAAAGAAGTGTTGCAGCATTACATAACTATGTGCCTCAGTGCTTTATCTATGATGTCAAATGTAATAACATAATCCTTTTCAGCCGCTGATTAATATTCATATTGGTAGAAAATAAATCTTAAACCCTTTAATAACATTATAAACTGTTTAAAAACCATCTAAACGAAAACCTCTCTGGTGTCTTTTTATTACCAGAATTCCACCATGCTATGCTAAATAGTAGCCTATACCCACAACTTTACAAAACCAGGCATCTGACATCACACATAGGATATCTATTGCTTTCAAGAATCTAGGAGACAATAAATATAGGTAAGGATCATTATTGAACGTGATCGATGGCATTGGCCGCCGGAAATAGGTGGCGTATTTGTTACAAAATGTCTTCTGAGAGAGTGAAATCAGTTAAGTCCTTCTTACATACTCTTTACATACTCGTGTCATGTTCTTGACACCTATGTGTGTAAAAATATTGTTGTCAACCGTCAGACTCCCTCCATAGGAACTCGTCATCTGACAAAGGATTGACCTCTCCTATAGCCACTTCTTCTGATTCCTGCCCAGACCTAAGTAAAGTACCAGGCAGGTGGACCTTCTTAGCATTCTTTCTAAAGCTCCGTACAAGGCTGTTAGACCTTTTGACACCGCTGGCCGATCCGGTGGACTTCATTCTCTCCAAGGTTGAGGATTTCTTCACCTCGCCACGTCCTCCACGTCCTTTCTCTGCAACCATGTAGCATCTCGCACAGACTGGCCGCAGGTCGATTTCAAGGAACAAAAACCTACAGAACAATTTGTAAAAGGCATAAGTCACACTATGTCACATTTAGGTAGCTTTTGTTACCTTGGAACGTTTAGACATCTGGCATAATGGCTTGCAAAATATGTCATAATTACTAAATAAATCAAGTACATGTGTAATGGCAAGGTTATGAAGATGCCAGTTTCAATGTAAAAAGATTCCCCCTTTCTGACAAGACATCAATATAAAAATAAAGGTCAATATGAAGAAGTTGATGTAGTTTTTATGTCAAATGAACATATTCACTCACTCAAGGGACAGCTCGTCGTTACAAAAGGCACAAAACAGATGGTCCTCGCACCACGTCTTGGAAAACAAAGATAAACCTATAGAAAAAGAAACATTACAGTTAACGTTGATTTTGGATTAACTATTAATTCTTACTTATAAATTTCACTTTATAGATGATTAACTGATCATCAACGTGCCTTGTTCAGAGACTGGCTCGTTGCAGTGATGACAGAGATCCTCTTTGGGGAGTTTCTGAAACAATCAATGTTATCAATATTGTTATATATATATGCTATGAAAGGCAGACATATTGAAACCCCCTACTATGCATTGCTCTGTCTATTAACACATTTAAACACACAAGCTAGGTTTATGAGTTCTATCTCTTATTTGTGTGTCTTGGGAGTGCATCTTAAAGCAACGAAGTTATTATTTACCACAGTGTCATAGAGAGGGCGTCTTCTCTCCCTAATCTTCTCGTAGCCCGGTCCAGGGTCATCATCGTCCATCGGATCGTCTGACCGTAGCTTCCAGACGTCCTCCTCCGTCGGTCTCTCCGGCGTCAGGGCGGAGTCGTACGAGCGACACATCTTCTTCAGCTCGCTCACGAGACGGAGGATCTCGTGGTGTTCCTCGTCTATCGTCATTATGCCAGGGGTCGGGCGGAAGTTTAGGAAGTGATCCATGGCTCTTTGGTGAACCGACTTTTCTGTTTGGGCTTTCTTCCTACGCATGAAACAATGAACAATTGTTGAATGTTACAAATGATATTGCAATCTTTGACAATGTGTACATATGCAACTACACCCTACACCTAGTGCAATATATTAAACACAGTCGATACCTTATTTTACCTCCCCCTTCATTGGCTTTGGTTTACCAATTCATCTTGTTACTAATGGTTTCCTATTATGTAGCGTACATGTATACATGTGTCTAGTAGTATGTTTAGTAATTTGTAATGTGTTTAAGTAGTAATGTGTTTAAGTAGTATGTTTATCTGTCGAGAATTGTGCGATACAGTATGCTCCCCCCTCCCCCCCATAAGCAACAGTTGATCATTATCGATTTGATACCAGTATCTGGTAATGATGTTGGATCCTAATTATCTCACTACGATATAAACATAATTAATGAATATATGACGCATATTTTACAAAGCATGTGCAGTCAAATACCCATAGAAATGTAGATACTAAACGGCCTTCAGGTAGATACATAGCAGACATATTGCTTACTTGGGTCTACTTTGGTCCTCGCTGGCAGCCTTCCTGAGCTTGTTGATCAGGACGCAGATTTCTTGGTGTTCGTCAAGAATGTGACCGGTCTGTAACGATATAAGATATATTTCATTTGCGATATCTATAAAACATCTTTCACACTAAAACACATAGCCAAGGTGGGGGAGGGGGGCGCCTGGCAATAACCTTGCATGGTGATAGTACCCTCCAAACTAACAAGTACACATAAATATACTTTTTGTTATTAGGTAACGTTTAAAGATCTTAGACTTTATGCATGACTTCCTTTTCATATAGGTGTCTATTATTCACCATACATGTTCAAACCAAGGTTATCGAAGTATGTACCTTACCTGTAATGACGAAAAGTCGACAATGTAAGACAAGATCGTTATCTGTTCTATTTGACCTTTACTGCCAATGCCATTGCCCTTGTCTGAACAATAAGGTTGTTGTACACGGGTCAATGAAGTGTAATACCTTTAACGGTAATGCTTATGTCGCACATATTCCAGATGTGAGTCTACTATCAACGAATACAGGGGTCGAATGCGAGAGACCTTTAAAGGATCAATCAAAATTTGACATATCTTTTGCATTTCTTTTAGATCATTAGACAAATAATCCGCCATTTTGGGTTAAAGGTTATTGTTGTTTACAATCTGTTTTCAAGGGTCATGAGGTTTACAATGTTCGCAAGGTTTTCATACCTATACAATCTTCTTAAGAACTTTCATACTATTCTTTCATTTACAGCATATGAAATACCACCGCAGCCAATTAGTGAAACCGTATGTGACACTTGTCGTATTTAAGACCATAGATTCACACACAAAACAGGGAAAAGTAATGATAAACTTTTGTTATCACATATAACCTATACCTCATTACCCACATAATCGTCAGCCTCCATTGCAGTCACGTTTTGGCATCAACTGTACGCAGATATCTTTACACACTGTTGGTTACGGCGAGGTACAGACAAAATGGCGGCCTTACTGTTGTGTGTACACAAGACCTCGTTACCCCCACTCTCACTGGTTACAGGTGGTTGAGAAACCGTCAATTAAAATCACAGAGAGAAGGGGGGCATTTAGACAATGCAATTACTTCAAATATTGGAACAATCACTCATACAACTGCATTGTCGTTCATAATTTCAATAATTTTTTTGAAGAGCTTTTGAAATGTGAAGGCTCCACCTTGGTTTAAGAGTTTTAAAAAGTTGTTGTTATGTACTAAGATTTCGCATTGTCTAACCTAAACATATGCATAAAAGCCTCTACACTATATTTCAGCCCTTATTTTCAGTAACAATTCTAGGTTGTTTCTGTAATTCAATAATGTATGTTTAAAACAGACAATCTCAACTATGCATCCTGTTCTACGTTTTTTTGGTTATCTTCACAAGAAATCAGATAATAACTCTTCTATATACACAACCCAACGCTGGCCCCCTGCCGACAATACGTGTGAGTGATGTGACCCGTGAACATTCTTTCCGAAGCTCCGCCCCCCTAGCTAGTACTCTTCCATCAATCCGTCAAATCTGACATGCGATGAGTCCTGAAAGCAGCATTGTTTAGAATGGAATGCCATCTATTCAGCTGAGATTGAAGACGCTCTTTGTTAGATAGCAGGGTTATCCTCATGTCAAGCATGTAAAATGCTGCCCTTAAGGCGGTGGATTCCTGCCCCCTTTTGAGATAAAAATCTCTGATAAGCTTTTATGTAAAATAGTTATAAGGAACGTAAGAATCTAGTCGTTGCCTAAGTCGACGTCGTATATGCTATCGATAAATATTAGTCCATACCTTGAGTTAGGATATCTAGCAGGATATAAGGATGTACAAGGTTGCGCTTGGTGACAAGATTCAAGTGCAATTGTACTTTAACCTCATATGTTATAGATCTTCAATTCGTTGTCTTGAGTGCAGCGCCACCTGCCTACTGGTGCTGACATTCCATCATTCTTCTTTTTACTGGTACTTCATCTTAGTGTCTTCACGATGCGTCGGAAGGTACACGTTACTTTTATGAAGCACCATAAACAAACGTTAATTATAATGCATTTTCGTGGATAAATACCAACTACGGATCCATTCTGTGTGTCTTGATAACGATATGCCTTAACTTAACCATCGTATCAGTGATAACAACACACCCAACATTCTCCGTGTAAAAATGTTTAATGGTACAGCCAAGCACATATATGTTGACGACAGTCAACAACATGCCTATGGCAATGGGCATCATATAATATTACCTGTTACTGAAACAAGGTTCTTCCTTTAGAAAATAATATTATGAATACTTAAATAAGCATTTCCACAATACCTGTTAAATTGCACTGTATTGTGTTTTTAAATGATAATACAGAATCCTGGTACATAGCAAAGATATACAGGATATTACCTTACCTGTAATAACAAAACTGTAATTGCACTTCATTTGACCATGCTTACATTTACATCAATGTTAGTTACCAATTACCAAATAAATCATTCAGCTTATACAATGTAATACATTACTCTACAACTATTTTCCCTCTATTAAAGCATAAAATAGAAGCCATCATGTATCTCCTACTCTAAATGTTATTTTGCTACTATTACTTTCTTGAACCTGACTAAGTCCTATAGGATACCAGCCTGTACATTGACTGCCTTGAATGATGAACTTTGTAATGTCTAGGCACTTTCTTATGTACCTATCATATCCATAAACAATCAAAGGATTACCACGGGTGAATATCTGCCACATTGACAGTATGATTATACACATCTAACGTCTATTGGGGATCTTTGCTACATGGTGAGTACATGTCTCATCTCTTCTTGCCACCAAATCCACAGATGAGTGGCATGAACGAGTTGGTGATGGTTGGCTTCTTTGGTCTGCCTGTAACCTCATCAGGTAGGCAGAGGTAGCAGCGCTTGCACACCGGCCTCATGTCGAACTCAAAGAACTTCGTCCTGTTTGAAAATGACAAAGAAGATATTACTCTAGTACGCTGCTATCAACCTATGCGATAGATATCTTATGGATACCTTAGCTTTACCGGGTATGCATGTTAACGCAAGCAAATAGCATTCCAATATTTATACATGCTTAAAGAAAAATACGTTTGATATTACACTGAGGATAAGGACAGATATATAACTGTTATTGTTATTATAGTACTCACTTTAACGTAAATCTGATGTCGCAGAAGGGACATGTGAAGCAGTCCTCACACCATACTTTGTTGAACACTTTCACGGCTGAAAAGGCAAGAATTTTCAATATAATCAGTTTTCATAATGTGGTGATTTTGTTAAGCTACTAATGATGCAAAGGCATAGTAGGGTCCTATCTTGTGCAAAGATAACATGATTCAAATGGCACCTACCATCCCCTGTGATTGGAACGTTGCAGTGATAGCATCTGTCAGCAACCAGCTGCAAAATACACGAAACTACATGTAAGTCAGTCTTTTATCTTTAAATAAAAGGCAGAATAGATTTAGTGCAGGTCCATGATTCCATGACTTTCCAATAGTCATAACGTCATATTATACGTTTAATTATTTTTCATTCCACGTTTCCAAAGATCTACATTTTCTTCAATAAGCAAATAATGCAGGGCATCTCGTACCTCGTCGTAATGCTTCTCGCAGTAGGGGACTCCCTCGAACTCGAAGTAAGGTTGGCCCACAAGTTCAAATGGCAGTGCACACTTTCCACATACAAAATGCTGAAAAAAATAATAAATAAAAGGTTACCTTCAAACATTATTGGCAAAATGCATACATGTTCCTGATACAAATTACTTTGCGTTGTATTACGTTGAGGTTTTAACAATAGGAATCTTACTGACATTAATATGTATTTAATTTTACCTCTCGATGCCATCTCTTGCCTGCTCCTTCCACAAAGCTCTCGGTCAGAATGCGCCTGAAATAGATTGTTATACGTCACTACTAGATCACGACTGAAACAGTATTATGTTAAAACTGAAATAGTATTATGTTTAACATACCGAGATGACAACAAACGGTAATGATTCTAATAGTCTCCTACCTGCAAGAGTGGCACTTGTGAGGCTTGTGATTGTGCTCACTTCGCCTCCAGAAGTCGAATGGAGACGAATGCCTGTGTAGAACACATACATGACATGATATGAATAATATTACAGGGGATATGATAATAGTTTAAAACGAGAACCAAAACATTAGTTTTGTTTGAATAACATCAACCTGTTACATTTGAATTGAGCCAATCATACATTTTATGAATCCTTTTATGTCATGACCACTGGTGATATGTTTTGCATGATAACTTACCGCTTCTTTGGAGAGTCATACATGAATGCATCTGAAACAAAGATAGGAGGTCTCATTAATTTCTTGTCGACATCTTTTAAAGCTAATTGTCGGCGACATTCATACATGCAAGACTAATGTGTGATCATAGCGAATGATGTTTTAAAACGTATAAACCTGCACCGAATGTCATGGGCACAGTCAAGCCTTGTTGTCATAAAATACAGCATGAAAAATAATATGAGGCTGAGCTAACCTGGATCCTCAGCTCCTATTGGGGACGGCCGTGAGCCTTTCCTAGAAAAACAAAAGAAAAAAAGCTCTTTATGAGACTCTATAGATCTTGCATGAGACCAAATCTTACTGTGACCAAATCTTACTGTGTGCTCGTGCAGTACAACCGTATTTTAGAACTTTTATGTAAGTGGCAAGTAAGAATTTGCATAGAAGATGCTCCAGCTATGTCTCTTTTGCGTATTCATAATAATGAAAAGAAATGAAACATATCTATTGGCCTTACCTCCTTCGTCTCCATAGATTAGATTCACTTATTTGGAGGTCGAATTCCTTTGCCTGCTTCTTTCGCTGGGGCGATCGTTGAGGAGAACGCTGAGATTTGCTTAAGACAAACATACAGACATAAGATACATGAAAATTTGCACAAATAGAACAAAAAGCGTACTACTCGATACATTTGAATATTTTGTATATATACAGGAGGTAAAAACGTCTTGAAACTTCTAGTTCTTTTAGGTACCTTCGTTGCACTGGAACAGTCAACTTGTTCTTCCTCTTCTTCAATAAGGATCGTGGGTCGAAGGAGGCTGCCCTGTCCCTGGTTATCCTGCGAGACATAACAAGTCAGTTACGCTTTGAACATTAATTCAGTAACTCAATAGTAGACAAATTGCGTGTGCGTTTAAATTGTATACCACAGATAGTTAAACATTAGACGGTAGTTAAACCCAGGATATAGTGATATAATCATACGCCTTGCTTTTACTCTGTTAAAACCACTATATTTACCTGTTTATTCATACTAAATAAGAAGATAATGCCATGTCATTACATATACTTGAATTCATTACTTGTCCGTCTCTAAGTGTGAGTCACCAACAGGTTGAAGTTGGACACCAAAACGCAAAGAAGAAGTAAAATTTTTCAATCTACCAACACTTGATATGTGATCTACAATACATGTACGTCCAATTGCAAATTATTATTGTTCAAATTTTAACGATCCTACCACGGTTCCTGTCCCGGAGACGACGTCGATGACGTCAGGCGTTGTAGATCCTTACAGGAGTCCTCAAGAGCTTTCAGAGACCTGTTCAGGTCCTCCCTGGAAGTGGTGATGTCATCTTCCTGCTGCCGCCGTTTCTTGTAGTACTGAGGCATGGAGCTGGACTTGCTGGTGTCGGCGGATGTGGGGTGCTGGTTGGTCCGGGGAAGGCTGGTGTGCCTGTTAGGGACGAAGTCGGATACGGGCCTGTCGATCCTGGATCTAACGACAGGACATTAAGGAGACATGTCTTTACGAATTCTTATTGAAATGCCCTTTAGCTTGATGGCTAGTCTAACAGGAATGACTTGGTAAAGGACTATAATTATGATTGACTTGGTAAAGGATCACACATAATGGCACAGAAACTAATTCATGGCATGAAATAACGTTATATACAATGTGATCATAGAGTTAACGTTGTATAAACATATAGTGAATGGCTTTTAACTGTCTTAAAGAAAAACGCATCCAACACTGATCCTGTAAAACACACAACTAGCAATGGACAACCTCATTTTCTATGTGCTTGCACAAATGTGTGGCCCAATGTTTACTAAAACAGAGATTGTCGCTGCGTTATTCACCTTATGATGTGGGTAAGCCCTTAGCTAGATTAGTTTAACTGCCCAAGTATCCAGTGTGCTACTATAGACCAAAACACCATGATACAGGGTATCTGTGAAAGTATCAGTAACAATTCAATACATACGCATAACTTGATGCCGCCCTTTGGTTTGCCACCATAGACCGTGTTTTCTCCTTGACTGTCGCGGCGCGGAGTGCGTACAGCAGCCGTGAGATCTCCTTGTGTTCCTCGTCCATGGTCAGAACTCTCCCGTTAGTCGGTGTGATGCAGTCCTCTTCATCTGACCCTGTGGATGTGACACTGATACTTGGGGAAGTGTAAGGAGCATTGCCGATGGTTGCCTCTGGTGTGAGCACGTGGTAGACCTTTTTCTTCTGCTGTTGTTGTTGGTGGGATCTGTATCTTCGTTCCGACATCTTCTGCTTCTTTAGTTGTTCAGCCAGATGATTAACGTCTTGATGTTCATCAACCATATCAACGATCTGAAGTATTATACAAATGTCTCGAGTTAATATAGGAAGTCTAGAGATCACTGTGAATAGACTGCTATCTATAGTATATTACTGGATATACAGGATGTGCGTTTTTTCCTTGAAAAGCGGAAGGGCATATCATGAACTACAGGACGTCGATTGTTCTTTTTTCAATTAAACCTTAATCTTTAAAGATTTATC
Organism: Branchiostoma belcheri; assembly: GCF_001625305.1. NCBI lineage: Eukaryota > Metazoa > Chordata > Leptocardii > Amphioxiformes > Branchiostomatidae > Branchiostoma > Branchiostoma belcheri. The sequence goes on along the minus strand of NW_017802480.1, from coordinate 411,444 downwards.
TTTTGACAGGATGTTGACCGTGCAATTCTAAAAAGACGTGCTCCAATGTTCTCATTATCACGGTGTCCTATGCCTAATAAGGTTATGTTCATTGGCTTGTTCTCCGAAACGAAATAAACCCAGTCTGTACAGTAGCTTCGAGTGTTATGCCCATGCGCCCAACTTAATTTACACAACAAAAGTACAGCGACTTTCGTAAATTCATGTAGATATATAGACAAATACAACAAAATATACAAGACAATATATGAATCAACTCATACTACTTGTTCTAAGGTCTAAACATTCTTTGATATATTTACCTATTTGTAAGGGTTATTACCTTCTAGAATGAAATTTAATTTGTCTATAGCATTAAATGTAACAAATTCTGTTGAGCAAGCGGAGAGAAGGTTGAACAGCTTTGAGCGTTTATCGAGATATAGTGGACAAATTTGTTACCTTAAATGTAAGCTATATTACCCATATTCCTTGTGTTATTCTTAGCATGGAATATCTATTTTAATCTAACCACTACCTCGTGTAACATGTTTAAACCGTTGGCTTGAAACAGTACATACATGTGTAGTCTATGAAGAGGACACACTCCTGACTTCTTTCCATTTACACACTTACAGAGAGGTCGGGGGTCATTTGGCGGTCGCCATTTTTATACAGAAAACCGGTGGTGCAGGTACAGACTGCCAAAAGGTGTTTACATAGCCTTCTGCCCCAAATCACTGATGCGGTGATAACATACACGATTCTGTATCTTTGTCATTGTTTCAGTGTAGTAAAAGAGAAAAGAATGGTACTGTAAAAGTAAATTTCGTATCCTCTCGCAAAGGAGGCAGATGTTTTCTGTAGAATCTGTTTTTGATGCTGTGCCAATTGACACAGATCAGAATGTGATCTGACAAGGATGTGGCATGAAACACTCCCACCCTCGGGCAGGGCTCAGTGTAAGCTGGACGCGTGCCACATTGTACCAGTTCGTACTACCGTGCCCCAACCTTTGTCCTCCCTTTCAAAATATCGTTAATCAAATCAGCGAAAGCCAATAATCGATATCTATAAACGATTGTTCAATTAAGAGTGTTGTCGTAGAGAATGTTTATCATCCTAACCCCCCTCCCCAACTCCCTACAAAGTACAGACATGTCCAATCTTGTCCAGGTGTCAGGATAACTGTGGGTTAACCCAAAACCACAACAAAGGTGGCTTCTTCCTGCCGAGCCCTGGCACTTTCCCAGCCAAAAAACTGATTAAGCTTCCCAGAAACCGTGTGACAGAGTTACCAACGGATATGCGTGATAACGATCTCTCGGTTACTAGAAGTTGGCAGGTGCTGTGTCATGTACAACACCACATATCATCTTATGATAATTCTAACGATGCGTTTTCTATTGTATTCTGTATTTGCCATGTTTTAGACTTTATAACATCTGCTGCGGCGCCTATACAATATTGACTGTTTCAACTTTAAGCAGGGAAATTACCGTTACCTTCAACTTCTCCCATTAGTGAGTTTTTTTTTCTAACAGACTTTGCCGGAAAAGATCTAGACGTTAACAACGATTCCTCACACAAACTGGTGAAGGCTGTATATATCTATATCCAAGCAGACACCACCTACCTTGCTATTTAGACAAAAAATAGCATCTTTGAAAATGAAGGTAACCAATAAATCAAGATATATATATACTGTTAAGAAGGCCCCACCTACAGCACACCTACACACATGTGTGACGTATTTTACTTTTACGATGTAGGTGCGAGTTCACATACGCACACTGGCGTACGTTTGTGGTGACACGAAATGTTTCTTAATTATATGGGGAAAATTCATATGTACAGACGTCAATCTACACGTCTCGACATATGGGTCATTAGATGTGGATGTGGATCACATTTTAATTATATATTGCTCATTTTGTGTTTCAGATTGTTATAAATGACGTTATCTATCTACATGATAATTCCTATGGCACTAGAATTTTGTACAATTTATGGGCTAAAGAGGTAACCCGCCAGAAAAAAAAACAGTAACACAATAGCGATCAGCAACAAGTTGTAGAACTACAAATCACAAGTATCATGAACAATTGTAGTAACAAGTATAATCCAATTAACCCCGTCGGTCAAGTGAATGACTGGTAATTACTACCTTTGATAATCTCCTACCCCAAAGCGGTACAACTACATCAGACTTTTGAGAAGGGAGGGGGGTAGATTGATTTTTACCTCACGAAATCTCCCCTTACAGTATATTATTCAGCCACTATAGATCGCGTACATTGTGCAGCATATGGGTACACTGTTACAATGATAATGGACAAGACATTTATACTCAATCGCGATGTATGCATATACTGGGAAAGGTTCCCAAATTCTTACCTCCATGTTACGGAACAGTGTATAATGTACACTCCACTGGTTAGCTTAAGTATCATGACTTAAAAGCTTTATCCACACCAACGGCGATATCACAAAGAAATGGCTGTAAACGTACCTTCAAGTCTATTAGCCTTGAGGAAACGCGTGGTCCTTACACTAGAATCCAGCACGATATGTGGCCCATTCCCTACCTGCTGACTTTTTGTCACCGGTTGTTTTCTGTATATACAAATGAGTCAGGCAGCCTGTTGCACAACTTCCGGTGACCTACCGCTTAAACATATATAGGTGTCAATGGAAAGCACCTTCCTATTATACGAGGAAGTAATGACTATGAGTTAGTGTTGTAATGTTTACACCTGAAACAAGTCAGTAATACTCACCCACACACTTAAACCGCCCGCTGGGATCTGTACAGCTTGACTGAAGTTTGAACAATGCGCAGGTAGACCGTGAACACTTGCGAGCTCACCCTTGTCTGCCGTCGTGACCACAGTGTGTACTCGGCACTTGTTACCACTTCCGGTCGCAGTCGGACATATCGTTCGCACGCCCAGGAAGTGTTCTCACTAGTCATCGTCAATACCTGTCAATCATAAAACACTGACCTCATGGAAAATTTAAAACGTTTTTATGTTTTTTCTCTGTCATTTCCGGTATTGGGTAATAGCTACCAATCTTTTAAGGTAGAATATGTCGTTAAGGTTTGTACTAGGCGATCTCGTTTTCCATTTGACAACCCATTACATGTTTTAAACAAGCACGTATATGTACTTGAACCACGGTTCACGATTTTCCATGACAAGTACTAGTACTCTATTTAATAGATATGTAAATTTGACCTTTTACAGCCCCACACCTTGCCCACCTGCCTGATTTAAGAGTTAATTGTAGGGCGTTCTTGATTAATAGGTAGTACATACATACCTGTGGTTAGCAACACCTGCTAGAAAATTGGACCAGAAGAAAAGGCTCCGGAAAAGAGTAAATGAAGCATGATTCCTTGTCAGTATCTCATTATTGATTTCTTAATATATAGCTCTTTACACTTTTACCTTAAACAGGAGAAATGTACTTTAAACAGGAGAAATGTACTATATACTTATAGTTAAAATGTACAATATACTTATAGTTCAAGTGCCTTAGATATTAAACAATGTATTAAACGTGCCTTAGATATTTAAAAAATATTAAAAGTGCCTTAGATATCAAAAAATATTTTTAAAATATCTAAATTAATTCATAGCTTTCATAGCTTTTCTGTATCTAAAGTAACCAGACTATCAGCAACTGGAAAACGTACACTTATGATATACTTAGCGCTTGGTTTTATTCAGTATTTAGGGGTAATGCAGGCTATTGTAACATTCACAAGAACCGGTTGGTGCTGTGTTACATCATACTGTGTTTACTTTCATACGTGTAAACATTCGGGTCAAAGGTCGAATCGTTTAAACGAAGCTAAGTGTTAGATAAACGATAATTGACGGTTTCTTTTGTGAATTTTTCAAGTAAACGTAGCTCGTAGCTCTATGATCAATCCAAGTATTGCTGACAGTACCTTTGCTGTAGGTTGTATCAACATGCGCTGGTTTCCTTTGTGACGTGTCATACTCCTTTTCTTTGATCTTTACATTATACACATTGTTCTGTACGTACATTATGTATCTTTGGCAACGTTAAATGATTTTGTGTTTAGTAATGGATGTTGATATAGTAATAATGGTCATGATTGCCATTCAGGGATGGTTATTTGACCAGTAGAACACGTAGGGTGCGGCATAGTGCGTAGGTCACGTTGGTTCAACAGATTAACAAACACGTTAGGTAAAGAAACCTGGCATCTGAAATATTTGAATAATGGGGGTGCCGCGGAAAGGTTGAAGTGATATTTTTGGCCAGGAGCCAGACACAGTATCTGCTGCCAGAGACGCGAACTGTTGGTATAAGCTGCGCCTCCTTGCGGTTTCTTCCCAGATGTTTGTGCTTGTGCGAGACCTTTGTCGAGAAATACGCCAGTCAAAGCAGGCTTATACCATTTTAAGATTGTAGGGGTAGTATTTGTTAACATACGGTATAAGAATTAGAAGACGAATGCTGTCCCTCTCTTTCCACTGTCTTCTAGCTCCCAAACCGAAGTTAGGTACCTATTCACACATGGTAGAGCCGTTTTTACGTACCTTTCCAAGGACACAGTGTTTGGCCTGGAATCGAACCCGTGACATCTCCATCCCGTGTCTGTTTGTTAGCCTAACCGCTAGGTCATTGACACTATTTTCTGCAGAAAGACAACAGGCAAAGGACAAGTATTTCCACGAGATTATCTGATTCAACAGGTTTATTTCAGTTTTACGTCCAGTAGATAGGATACCGACCATACAGTATGTAGCTATTAAAACAGGTGTAACTGATTCTTACTATACCATAATGCAATTTTAGATTCTATTGATAGCTCTCTTATATGAAGAATCTAACTAACTAACTATGAAGAATCTCTATACTTGAAACCTAATTGTCGTGTGATATTTGTGTACTTCCTCATGTAACTTGTGGCTTATATCTATACATTAACCTGGAATCCAGACTTGTCAGGGCTAGCACAGGTCCCCTAGGAAGTTTTGCAACAGTCTCTTGAGAAAGGTGAATTGAATTCATACAACCAAAATTCATGCATTGAATTCATGCTGGTTCATGCACCCGGATGGAATTTAGTTGCCCATGTAGCGATACAAGTTTACCGTGAGCCTTGGAAGAGACTGGTGACCAGGTTACTTCAATCTACATCATCCATCTGTTATACTGCAGTGACATGTGTGACATCTTTACAATCTCCGTGAAATACAAGATAAAATATCATTTGTCGTTGGGTAAACACGAACAAAATCATGTATCTTAATAGTCCTAAATAAACAACTTTCGGGCTTCATTTTTTTTAGATTAAAACAATAAGTTGGGATTTTGAAATAGTAATACATAGTTTACCGTTTTAAGAGAACCATGTATATTGAGGATCCAACAATAGTTACTTTTAGATAGTACACCCATGTGATTTATTTCTCAATGAAAATATGCCTTCCAAGAAAAAATTGTTGCACGAAATGATGTTCAACTATTCTCTTACCATGTTGAATTGTAACGGCACTGTTTATTTTTTTTCTATTTCAAAAAGATAAAATAATCGCTGATTTTCACTTTTATTTCAATTTAGCTGCCTACCAAAAACATCATGATCTGTTGGTCACAGAAAAAATGGTATAATTGGTACATGTATCTTTTATTTGCAAATTCTAAAAGCAGCCCTCGTCTACAATGTAAGAGTTGTACATTGGTAGTTTCTTTAACAACCTTAGATATATTATCTTTCACCATGACTTGTTAATAGTACATTGAAACCGAGACATTTTCTTAACATTGAATTTATAATAAAATATCAATAACTTCTTATTTTGTGAAAGAAAACATTCGTCTGTGTGTCATGGTTCTATGATTATTGTTTCAGAATACATACTTAAATAAATTATTAGGCAATATGACATAAACCACAGTGCACACCCTGCAATTCGCTATATATTTCAAATGCTGCAAATCCGAAACTAGACATAAGTCATTCATCTATTCATCATTAGGTATTTATGGCAGTTAGTTTAAGCAGATTTCTCAATATATAAGAATCCATTTTGGAGCACTTTGTGCAAAAACGCTCCAAGTTCATCAAATAAAGGTACAGATCAAGAACTCGTCATTAACAGCATACTAGATGCACCATTTATGTTCCTTGCTAGAACGATTAGACTACATAAACTATGCCTTATTGCCCTGTACTTACCTAGTACAACATAGTGCCCTTGAATACGATACGTACTTATAACACCTCGTGATAATGAGTTAAACAGTAAAATGACAATGACATGTATTTCTTTCACCAAACATATAAATATATATTATCAAAATAATGCACGTTTCCACGTCACTCTTTATATAAAACGACCTTAGCCACAACGCTTTTCATACTCAATAGTCCAGTCATAGAAATTCGCTTTGCCCAAGAAAGATATATCTGTTTACATGACCAATATGTAATAAAGTTAAAAGCATATACAAGGTCTGCATTGTTGTCAATTTTCAATACAAACCAATCTACTAACCCTGCATATTTCTAACATGGATTTGCTTTCTTCTAGGCTTGTATTGTGTACATACAAAGGCGAGATTTCTTAAACATTTACTGCAATACTCAGGAATGTCTAGATTTCTAAACATTAGCTTTTTAAAGTTTACATTTTACTCATTAACGGAAAAGCTTGGTTTGCTGTGGACAAGCAATACACTTATCGATCACGACATTCCTTGCTTGTTCTGTAACAAATGCTTGACGTTCATGCTGTTACAGAAACACATTCTTTACATGATATCCTTCGCTACTGGCTCCTGACGCCACTGCCACTTGTCTCGTTTACCTTCTTCCCATGGTAAAGCCCCATTTCGAGTCGACTTCATTCCCGGGAAACGCCCGACAACACTTCTTGCACATTGGTCTTTCGTCGAGCTCATAGAACTTTTGACTGCAAAACATATAGTAGAAAATATTTGCATATAGTAGAAAATATTTCTTTATTACAGGTCCTCAAATGCTGGCTGGCGACTAAAATAGCTGATGACATGGGTATTGACATGGTCAATCTCCACTTTAAAAACACTCAAAAGACAAGTCACTGTCAAACAAATTTGGAAAGAAAACTTACCCTCGTTTGAATCTGCGATGGCAACAACAGCACGCGAAATGTCCCTCGTGGAACACCTTGTTGAATGCACCAACGACTGAAACAAGTTAAAGCAAAAGGTTTGTCAATTAACACAGGCTGTGAAGTTGCTGGAAAAAGCAAACAGCATGTCTAACTTTTCCTTTACGTAAAGTATGGTTGCAGCAAAGTAACAGAGTGGTCTGGAAGTGGTTAAAGAAATCAGGATATCCTGTACATCTGATACTAGATTTACAAGAGCGAAGATCTGCTTTAAGTAAAAATGTTTCTATCATAACTATGGGAATAACACTTGCAACACACGGTAATAGAATTAAACAAATTAGTAGTCCAAGGACTGTATACCATGCAGCAGTGTTAAAATCAGCCCCCTTACCTTGTCCTCTGATGGGTTTGTTGCAGTAGAAGCACATGAATACATCCTCACCCTCCTGCAAACAGACAAAGTATCTGTAAGCAACTATCTCCTCTATTCCATCCATAAGCCAGCAAACATAATATCGTACAACTAGTAACGTATTCACACCGATAAACAATGATAACAATGTAGACTTATCTTTAGGTCGTCATGAGAGGTGTGGCATAAAAAAGCATAAAAAAGGTATTGTTGATTTAACAACATCAACAGTGGTGAAAGAAGTAAAATACAACAGGACAATAAAGCTATCCATAAAAAGCGACGGAGGGCATTACAAATTATTTGCTATATTTGATCCAAAGGTAATTTTCTCAAGTGTTCACAAATTCATACAATGACATCATAGAAGCTGAAGATTCTTTCATTCATTGACACAGTCATTAGTGTCACAGATAAAAAAAAATGGTAAGTCCAATTCTTTGTGTTTGCCATTGTTAATCATAATATCATATGTTTGTAGCCTTACCACTTGTCTATGTTGACGAACCATCTCCATGGTGAATCCTGACGTGTTGGAGACGGCGGAAAACGGGGTGTGTGGTGTGACCTCGCCTCCCCAGGTGTAATGGGTGGACGTCGACACTACAAAAGACATTCATTTGGCATTGTTTTACAGACTTAGAGCAAATATAGGCGATCTTAAGAGACAACAGAAATAAAACGTCGATCTAAGAGACAACAGAAATAAAAAGTTCAATCTGCAGTAACTAGAAGTAACTAGGATTATATAGGCCTTGAGGAATTCACTAGAAGTGAAAATATACTTACTAGCACTGCCAGGCGTTCCAGGAGTCGGTGGAGGCAGATGTTGCATCCTTGATTGGGAGGTGCCCATCCTAAAGAAATCATAGTGATGTCTTATGATGAAAATGTTCGTGAAAAAGTACATCCAATTTTACTTTCTACATATCAGTTTCTATATCTGATTTAGTGGCCATTCCAATGTTAAAAACAGACAAATAAACCATAATATCAGATAATTTTGTTGATGTTTAGATACTCACTCAAATTTCCTGACCGATACAGAGGGACTTGTTGGGGCTGTAAGGAGATATTATGCAGCATGTTATCACTCTGTGTAGGCTAGCTTCATATACAATAGATTACTACTGATAAAAAGCAATATTTTGTGAAAGCAAAACTGTAAAATACATCTTGGTGAAAGTGTTGTAAATACAGTCTTGTACTGTGCATACTCACTTGCAGGTTCTTGGCTTCGTGATGACGACATAGTTCGGACTTTCCTACAGGGTCAATACAAAATCGATTATTTCTTTGTTCTGATACCTCTCTTCAGCTCACACATAATACCAAGTCCATGCCTTAAGCCTTTATCAAATTGCATAGTAAGGTTACCCATGTCTGAAGTGGCATTGTTTCTAAAAGTAAGGAAAAGACAACTGTTCCTCCTTTCACAACAAATATAGAAGAAGATGACAAAGATGCATAGGAGAAGGATATGTTTCTGTTGTGCACAAAGAAGACCAGCGGCCATTGCTAACTTGTAGTATTGCACTAAACCTTTATGAGCTGGCTTAGAGTCTCTATATCACAGACCATTACACCAATACCAATACTCACACCACTGCAGACAAGGCACTGCACCTGCTACTTAACAGTAGGTGGGAACTTAAATTCCGTGAATAACTTCATCAGGTTGATACACATCAAAATAGTACTAGTACTTATACAATAGAGCAAGGCCTTTGCAGATATAGGTTGTGGGTGGAAAGGATCACGACTAACAGGTTATATTGCAAGCGGTGATCATGATGATGATGGTGCTCGCATGAGATGTAGATACATATACGTTATTTTGTTGGATGTATAACACTTGGTGTGTCACTGGCCTTTATCAGTGGATTATTGATTAACTAGTTTGAAAGACTATTTCTGCAATGGTGTTCCAAAGATGATATACTGTCTTCTTTTGTTGTAGGGAAAAAGCAGACACGAGCAATGTATCAGAGACGGGATAAGGGTTTACTAGCATCTAGAGACCCAGGATCCAAAATAATGTCATTGTTTATGGGAATGATGTGGGGAGGTATACCGGAATTAGGCAAAAGGTTACTTCTCTAGCCTAGTGCTTAGTCCAACAAACCAAATCATAAAGGCTGTGTGAAAGAAAGACGCGATGGTTACCAGCCGTGAGCCAGGTGTAAAGGCAAACGAAATACCACAGCCCTAGTCTACCACCGACGGGCACCAAAAACAAACCATTAGCGAAAAAAGGTGTATTTTTGTTATCGGTTTAACGTCCCACCTTATTGAGGTATTCTGTTCATCAGTCACTTTGCTATAAAAGAGAAAAACTTTGTGAAAAGTGTGCATCCTGTTAGAAATGAATAACACGGCTCTTTTAAAACTGGTGAATGAATCAATGATTCATTGAAGAACCGTTCTTGGTGTAGTGAAAAGACGGAGACACATACACACATCAAGCTATGGAAAGAGCCATGATGCAACTTCAAGAAGAAGAGAGAACGTACTGAGATACAGACAAGCATAGAACGAACAACGTCATACAGACAGAATATAACACGGTGGTGGTAGTAAGAATTCGTCCAGGAAAGTAGTAGTAGGCATCCTTCTATAGTGAATGATAGTAGCACTATAGGTGTAGCGCTGTGGAAGTCTTCCGTGCGCTCAGCCATATCAGTACATGTGGAGAAAGGGCCAGAAACTTACGGTAGGCACATCTCATGGCAGGGCTTCCCGTTGAGTAGAACCATTTTGTCGTCTGGGTGAAACTTGATGTGGCAGGCAACACAGGTACTCGCCGGCTTCTCAGTAGGGCTATTCCTGTAAATACAAGTTACAGAACATTACAGAGACTCAAGATCGCTTTACTTGCTTCCATATTAATGACGCAGATTCTTCTTTGAGCTGAGGATATCCAACAGTGCATTGGTGATTATTTGAGTTGGACAGACAATATCTAGATGTCCTTAAAAGCTTAGTTACACTGGAACTCGAATAGGGACACCAGAATGGCGGCGGAAGTAGCTTCCAATGTTAATCACTAGCTTCTGCTCCAAACTACTTTATTGCTTCATGGTCACCATGGATTGTCTTTGAGATGGCACAGGAGAATATTGCCAAAAACACTCAGCACACAGCATTTTGGAAATGAGAGACACTCAGTACTCACGGCATGCATGTCTCGTGGCAGGGGCTGCCCCGGTAGGTGCCCATCTTGTCGTGTGGCCCAAAAGGACGCTTGCAGCTGACGCAGATGGTGGCGTTTAGGGCCTCAGATCTAATGATAGAGATAACACAATTATCACATTATCACAATATGCAATGATTTATAGCACAACTTCATTGCAGAACAATTGTATGTGATACAACATATGGAGACTGTTGATACTGAACAGAAGTTCTAGGAAACTGCACTGCGCCATAAGATACTGTGTATAGTATGGGTTATGTGGTGGTATGTCTAATACCTAAGTATTTTCCTATGTATTGTCCAATATATGCAGTCTGGTTACATATTGCACTTACTTCCCATCAATGCTGTTCTGGGAAACACTGCGATGCCGGAACGTGGAGACTTCACTATAGGCAGACGGGCGGAGGTGGGTGTCGTATCCACTGGCAGACGTTGAGACACTGAGCGATAGAAGTAAAACTTAACGTACTATTTATGAAGATGGCAGTGAAAGCTTATGAAATCTTATGGATTGTATTCGAGAGGGAAACGTGTTTAAGAGGGAGCGTCATAAGTTTGCAGTCAGGAGAAAGAAACCTTTTGCTGTAGAGGCAATTTGAAACAGAAATTTGAAAGGCTGGCCTACAATGAGCTCAGATACAGAACACAGTGCATCATCATCATTCAAACACGCAATCTATAAGGTCTAATGGAGGTCTAAACGAACTAAGAGGATTAACAAATCACCAATAAGCATAGTATTTTATTCAGCAGGATAGCAATTCAAAGGACAACTTCACGCAGTTTAGCTGCAGAACGTCTAGGTTTAAGAATAGTGTTTTACTTTTTTTTTTTTGTCAAGTTGCTGAACCATTCTTTATATATTTTAATGTGTAGCATGCCCCAATTCAACCATGTAAGCCATGTAAATAATAAATGAACCAGTTCATTCATTCATTCAAAGAAAGACGATGATGTTGGGCTCACCGTGACCGAGTGCTTCTCATGGTGTTGACGCCATGGAGCTCGTGGATGGACTGCTGCAGGTTCTGTACGGACCTGTCCACTTCATCGATGGACGAACCGCTGTCCACCCGGTAACTGCTACCGCCATCCAGTATTCTGGTGATAGGGAAAGATCAGAGTGCAAGGTTGGAGTGATTGTAAGTGAATTTCTTTTACGGTTGCCTAGTTATTCATGAGGATGTATATTCCGATACTTGAAGCAGAATCAACTCCCTAACACAAAGTAAAGGTCTGACAGGTGTTTTGGTTTCGCGAATACATAGAAAAAATCAATTTGTCGAAAGTCAACTGGCATAGACATGGTATAGTGCCCCGACCATCCAGACAAGGATGGGACAAGCTGAAGGTGAATACTACACACATATTTCGCTTCTTGGTTTTCTATTCTAATATTGGTCATTAAGGTAAACAATGCCATAAAGCAAAGAAATGTTTCATGAAACGTTACGATAAAGGACTTAAGAAACTTTTTCTACTTTCCCCTATACCCCGTACGAGGCAAAACATGCCTAGTAGTACCTTATTTGCTGGCCTCTACTCGGTAGAGTTTGGGTGCCCAGGAAGGCCTCAGTGGGCAGAAGGTACGCCTGCTGGGTCTGGCCCCTCGGCAGCGTTAGAGCTCTCATACCGCCATCGATGGTGGCTGTCGGCTGCGTTTGCAGGATGTACAACTGGGCGGACATATTGAACTTGAGTTTAGCAAGCTTTTCTCGCACCTTTGCATGTATAATACTATGTACGCCCACCACAAGTCAAATCCTGTCTTATTTATTTTATTTATTTACTTATTGAACAATGTCATGTAAATTATAAATTGAACATGTAAAATATTTTTGGTTGGATATTTAAAGTAGTGTGATTTTATGTGAATGTCTCTATTGATCGTGTGGCATCGGTAGCCAACGTGCTGAGGACTTGCGGACACTGGATCGAGAGGTCATGGGTTCGATTCTTTGCTAGATATTATGTCCTCGGAAAAGGCAATTCATACGCTTTTCTCCCTCCACCCTACACAAATAGCTCCTAATTATATGGCCTTGAAATGGCTACGAGACCTTTACCTTCAACAACTAATTAACCGTGCCCACAAGTGTGCGAGGACGTTTCCTTGCTATAGTGCTGTGATTATCACCCATTCAAATGTGTAAATTTGAAACTGAGTTCAAGGTTGTCCCATACTTACAACCAATGGCTGCCATGAAAAAAGCAGCAATGAAGCGCAAAACAATGTTTAATCATCTACAAATTTTTAGCACACTGCCAATTTTTTAAATACTTGTTCCAGTCTGGCTGTAACGTATTACAGAAAAACGAATTGAATACGAACAATAGCTGTGAAATGCCAGACTCTTAGTCAGATATGTATACGCCCTGGTAAGAAAACCTTCCTATGACGCACCGGAAAATACAACCCACGCATTCCCAACAACACAAAGGAGCGCTTAAGAAACTTCACCAGCGTTTAACGGCCTACCACAAACTATCATTAAAGATTTTAGAGATACTTTGAAGATTGCGCCACATACTTTATGTATTACATATCCCTTTATGTCTGTGTTATCATAGATAGAACATCTCCAATCACAACAAACAAGTATACACGTCCGGCCTTGGCCAGGGCCCTACTTTACGAGGTTTACAGGGTGACGTAGTGGCAAATATTTCACAGTCTGTGGAACCCTTTGTCGCAGGGCTATTTGTGGGGCGTATCATGATGAGTTGTATACACGAGTTGGGTCTTTAAACATGTGGGCTGAAACGTGATGTCTATGCCTGTGTTTACATGGGCTAGGTTTTTAAATGTGTCAGCTGTTACGTGATGTCTGTACCTACTGTTACATGAGTAAGGTCTTCAAATATATGAGGTGGAACGTAATGCCTGTTGTTATATTTATTTAGTTAATCTCCAAGGAGATCTTTCGGTGGCCACAAAGACATTATAGAATTGGCCAAGCAGTATCTATTGCCACTACGAAGATCTGCTTGGAGATTGGCATGAGTTAGGTGTCCAGATATGTGAACTAATTCTAATACGTGATGTCTATGTACCTGTTGTGGTTGAGATGCAACCGGCATCTGCTGTATATGCTGAGGTTGGATGGTCTGGATGACCTGTTGGAGGGGCACAGTTTGCTGGATGTACTGTGGCCTGGGGAGGGTGGCCTCAGCCACAATGATGCGGGGACTGACCGGTGCAGGAACCATCTAGATATTTAGAAGACCATTATTTTTGTAATCCAGACTTAATATAATGTCGTAAAGTACAAAATAAGGCTAGTTACTTAGGGACTACAATGAAGAGTGTACCGGTGTTAAACTTTAAACTCTAACTTTACGTTTGAACGAGAAAATAATAACATAGCATATGCATGTATAAGGTCATTGAAAACAATATTTAGCATTTAAAAATATTTAGGACCAAACAAGAGAACAGAGTTCCTGAAACAACAAGACAGGCTCTATTGTTTAGCAACAACTTAGAGCGTATGGATCTTTACCTGAAAGATTAAGCAAACTATTAAAGGTTCACATAGAATAAAATCTAGCTTCATAGGTATTGTAACAGGCTAAAATTACAGAACTACAACTTCACTGCCAAACCGGAACTCACTACAGCTGTGAACAATCTACGTAATATTAGACAAAGATTGTGATCTTTAGTTACCTGGTGATGCAGCATAGCCATACCTGGGGAGGTGATACTTGTACTCGCTGTTCCTGTTTGGTGATTTGGACTGGTGGTGGCTTTTTCTTCACCGGCTCGGAGCTCCACTTTACCGTTGAGGACCAGAAGGGCCCGTTCGGCTGGACTGGCTCGGGGACTTCCTTTTTGACCTTGCGAACCTTCCGCGTGGTCGTGATGACGCGATTTCCTGTGATCTCGACGTGTTTGGTGCCTTCCGTAATCCCGTCTGGGTCTTCTTCGTCTTCAGGAGGCGTGGCGGGGCGCGGCGCCGGAGGCGGCCCGAGATTCCAGTTGACTTTCCTCTTCCACTCAGGTGTGCCTGGAGGTGTCGCCTCTTCCTCCGTGTACTCGCTTTCGCTCTCTTCGCTCTCGATCGTGGTGGCAGTCCGGTACGTCACGTGTCGCGTTCGTTTTCGTGTACGTCTGGACGGAGGGTTGTGCTTGTTGGATCACCCTCCTTGTTTCTGATGTTGTCGTCGTGGTGCCGTTGCCATTCGGCATTCTTGGGTGGTTACTACTTCCGTTTACTTCTGCTGGCTTACGTCTCTTATCCTCGTTCGGTTTTTGCCGGCCTGGTCTTCCTGCGGTCGGTTCTTCGTCGGTTGTTTGTGGGGGTTTCCCGTGACGACCACTTGGGCCTACATTGTTTGAATACTCATGATCATTAACGGTCTGCGGTGGTGGCCGTCCTCTGCGTCCGCTCGGTACAACATTGGTCGGTATAACCACTTCGTCCACCATTTGTGGAGCCTTTTCTCGACGGTTACTTGGGTTGACGCGGGTTGGTACAATCTCTTCATTCACGGGTTGTTGTTGTTTTGGTTTCCCGCGTCCGCCTCCTGTTGGATTCACGTGACTCGGTACGATCTCTTCGTCGACCATGGTCGGCGGCGGCTTGCCTCGTCGTCTTGGAGAGTTGACATTGGTAGGTTCTATGACTTCGTCTACCATGGGCTTAGGCGGCGGCTGTATACGTCTTCCACTCGACCTACTCGGAGCGAAAACCTCGTCTGCCTTTTCCATGACTGCGTCTGCCATTCTGCCAGGCGGTCCACCGCGTCCACCAGTCGGCCTGACGGTACTTGGCGCTATCATGTCTTCATCTATGGGCTGAGGCCGCCGGTTAGACCCCCTACCCGCAGGTACTGGGTCCGCCGTTCTGCCAGGCGGCCCTCCCCGTCCTCCGGTCGGCCTGGCGGTACTTGGCGCTATCATGTCTTCATCTATGGGCTGAGGTCGCCGGTTACTCCCCCTACCCGCAGAGTTCCCGCTAGGCCTCCCACCCCGTCCGCCCGTGTACCCAACATGTGTCGGTGTGATGACTTCGTCGATCATATTGCGTGTCTAATATCTCTTCCCATAAGCATGAAGAAATCTTCTGTCTTTCCAGTTTTTCCTTCTTGTTCTGTAAGTCTCCCAGTCTTTCTTAGAAACTGATGAGACCACTGATATTGTTTTTTGGGTCACTTCATAAGTTACCGACCGGGTGTAATGTTACGCGGATCTTTGTCAGTTCGAAGCCCGTGGCATGAGAAATTTCCGGTACGCGCTTCCACGTTTTTTTCACAGACCGGTGACGCACTGCCCTGGTTATGAAAACAGATCGCCCTGTTTGATGATATTCCTGTCGGTAAACAGACAGACCTCACAACCGAGATTCCTGAAAAGATAGTGAAGTGGAACAGTGAGAAAACTATAACAACAACCACGACAACCACCTGGTGTTACGTTGTCGTGTAAACAATGTAAAAGACGAGATACATATCTGACCCAAAGCTTACAGTAGAAAGATTTCCTTACGCTGAAATATTAATACAAGTGTTCTGTTAGTGTTAGCACGCTGATATTTTGATTTAGTTACACTTTGCGTGTAGACACATTCTTTGTGGTATGTTCATTGACGTATACATATGTCAGAAGTGTTTGAAGACGCACCGGGCTTCAACAACATGCCTTTGTGATTTAGTTACTGGCGTGTCTTCTCACTGTTTGTCATTTGAAAAACAATACGCTCGATCACTGCCAAAGGCGTGTGTTAAAACCATTAATTCGCAGGCTTTCATCAACATACTACCAAAGGCGAAGGGACAACATGCCCGTATTTATCATGATACATATTTCACCACAAAACAATCTATACGTATACACACGGTTTGTGTAAGAATACAAAGGACATTTTTGAAGCATGTACTTCATCATCTAGGGCAAAGTAGGGTGAAGGTACGTTAGCATCCATGGCCAATTTCGACACAAACATCATGATGATAGACTGCTTGTCACACCATTACTTACTAAGTGCTGTGTATTGTATTACATCTACCCTCGGGATTATGTTTCACAACCTTGTATTCATTATATATGATATGAGTTAAGGTTAGTATAAAAAATTATGCCTTAACGAAGATGATAATATTCTGTTGTTATACTTATAGGTGACTTTTACATGGATTTGGCTCGGTACAAAGAATCCATAAATCGGTATGGTTGGCATGTAAAAGTTCAGTTTTTAAAGTGATAACGACAAGACCAAGGGCTGCATTTGCGGTAACAAACATACAATCAGTACTGTGTACTTGATTAGCCTCGGATCCATATTGACTATTCCATAGAACCTAAAATTGTATCTCTAAGGATACTACATTGTAATAGTCATATAGATGTGTATATACTCCGCATCTTCCCATGCGACACACAAGACATCAATGAGTATCTCTAACAAACACAGATGAAGCTTTATATATGTACTCACAAATACTGATTTTCTGTAGGACCATCGAAGAATTGTATCTGGACTATGAAACGCCTGGGCAGGTTGGGTGGGGTTCTAAAAACGTTGTCAAAAACAACGTTACGATCTGAATGTTTATTAATATTTAATCACACACACGTGAGTAGCGTATGCGTAGTGTCTGTGGTGGCAACAACAAGCGTCCGATTTTACAACTGCACCTGCTACCAGATTGTATCTACTCTTTGTGACGCACAATGTACCAAATTAGTCATTAATCAAGACTTTACCTCTCACATCAAGAGCAGGGTCTTAGAAAAATAAGATATATTGCTGAAGCTATAATCTTGTAGACGTTAGGGCTGTTACGAAAGAACCTGGTTCTTTGCTTGATGATTTTCAAACAGCTGCATAGCGATTGAGAAAATTGTCTAATTTGGTCCTACCAGCATCAAGTAGTTAATGATATAGCTATAGCTATGACCTTAGGCGTTTTTTCCGCGCCATGCACACTAGCCACGTTATTGAAAAACAACCAAACAGATTCTATTCTTATCCCCATAGCAGAGCACAATGCGGGTTGCCATGTTATGGCTGCGTAAGGTTGGACACCATCAATCATTTTAAATGTGTTTGAATATAAAGGAGAATTATGGGGTGCAATAAAGTCACACCAAGTATAATGTCCTTGGTCACACCTTGTTGGTGATATGTCATAACCATAAAACAGCTAAAAGAATGGATCTACTTGTGTATATTGATTGTAACAACAAGGCAACAAAAAATTAAAGTAATCTGAATTTTCTTGCAGAACATTTGCATCGAAAACTTTGGGTAAACGGGTGCCTAAGCCAATCTTACTGAATACCGTGTGATTGTATTAGTACACTCAACAACACTACCGAATATACCACAAATTTATTCGTATGCTAAGCTATTCTAATATTATATTTATCTACTTTATGGTATACTTACAAAATGTAGATCTTTTGAATGTGTTCGGTAGAAAATTTAGTAAACTGGCAAAGTTGCATTGTTTTGGTAAAACTGCCGAGCGTAATCACCCACCCCTTTGACGTAAGACAAATTTGCACCTTGAGGTAAACAACACATTTACATGTACTTAACGCGCCTAATAGTAGGATCAAATAACCCTGACACACATTATAGATAGGAAATAAGATAAAGTGGGACAAAGCTTTAGCATTGTTGCATAGGCTTAAGTAGGAAATAGTCCAGACAATGAACAGACTACAGAAACAACCGTGTCAAGGCAATATTGAAAATGCATAATTAATAATTCAAAAGAGAAACAGGGGCAAGGCCGTGACTTGGCTACATGTGACCTTGAATGTCTCGATCTGACCTTCAAACCGTAAAGTCCTTTCTTGGTAACGAAACCAACATGTACTACAAGAATTACTAACCATCTTATGACACAATTCCGATTGAAATCAGGTAGACTTCATCTATCCAAATTACAAGGACTGTAAAGTTGACTTACTGCCAAAGTACCTTACCTGCATGACATACCTATGACAGCTAGACGTCTCCATGCACACGATTATACATTGTACATAAAACAGATGATTTAAAGGCGCAATATTAGACTTCGACGTATAGCTTCGTTACAACCTGAATGGGCTTGAAAAGTACTGATATAACTAGTAAGCTAAAATTATCATTGGTGTAAGTATACTAACCTCATAGGAGAAAGATAATGATCTCACCTTGCTTTGCCTTTGCAAGCGCATCTGGCTCTAATGCTCCTATTTGTAGAGGATTGCTAAGCCGATCGCTACATAACCCGATTCCATGGTCGCCATGCTATTGAAGTTGACGCCGTTCATAGCTAGGTATAATTAAACTGCTGTCCACCACGAAACAACGAAATGGCGGCGCCCGAAGGGCCAAACAACAAGAAGACCTACAGCGACCAAATAGGTCACATTTGCATACAGGTGACATGACAGGTACCGAAAAAAGCGATCTGCTGTCCATCCACAGTAAGATGCCCCATCTTTGATTGACAGTAGTGGAAAAATGGGTCATATTTCCTGTACGAGATTTATTATTGATAAACCCATGAGGATTCTGTGCTGACGTTACGGCTGCAACAGCAATGTTGAGCTTTTTTCTCAAGGTCGACCTCATCTTTGTGTTATAGATGCTTGACTAGCAATACGCCCACATAAACAAGGTCAAGATACCATACATGTTGGACAGGTGACGTTAAGCATGTCTAAATGGCAGGTAAATTCACGAATCTACTAGAAAACCAACACCAAAGGTACTCACGATACAACCGCGCACACAAATAAGTCTAAAGTAATGAAGACTTACAAAATCAGCGATATGATGATGCCAGAGAAGTCATTTTGAGTCTTGTCCTGCTCTTACACCTCTCAGTCGTTGACCCCCTTCTGATAGAACACAAACAAAATGGCGGCCGGCATGCGGTATGTCGTCCGACCACACGACAGGTGTGGGACCTGTACCGTGTCTCATCCATTTGACCCTCACCTGTTCACAACCTTTAGGTTCTCAGAGCACAAAGAGGTTCCAATCATCCATTGCCATTACGCCTTAACCCGTAAATGTGTTATTGGTCCAACGATGATTTTGTGATCAGTCCTGATCCACGACAAGAGTGATTGGTTTTAGTGGTGTGTTTTGGTTGCGTGCAGGTAAAAACAGTCTAGGTCAAGACCCAGATCTGACTCGAAATGCAATAACAGAGGACAGCTGAAAAGCCCCTGGCAAACAGATCTTCAAAGTTTTAAGTATTCGTACGTTGCGTGAAACAATCACAAATATCACAAACCAATTTTTCGTCTACATCTGTTCTCTTGTCTTGTCGGATAATGATCTATTCTAAACTTTATTGGAGCTTTTGTTACCAAAAGGAACACCCAGTTACCCGAAAATTGATGCACAGACCATTCCACAAAACATTGGTACACAGATCATCCCTAAAACTGAACCCTGAAACATTTGTCCTAACAACAAAAGTGGTAACAATACACGTCATATGCATCAACAACGTAGACGTCAGAAGCACAAAACAACGTGGACAATAGTATTGACAGAGGAGTCTAACCGAGTCAAAAGCAGCGGCTATCCTTTTCTACCTAACGTGTTGTGGGAGGGGGCGTGGAGCGCGATATATGGGAGACCATGGCTAGCGTTCTTCCCAGGCTATTGTTCACATTGTCCCAATAATAACAGCTGCGGGCATCTATCTCTCTACGGGTTATCATGTCTGCATGGGTGGCATTTATGTCCCTCTTACGACTCCCATAACGTACATGATTGAATCGTCGCCAAATGGCCAACAGATTATGTCTTAACACCTAGGTCTGCGTATAGTCAATAGTGAATGACTAACTCATAAAATTATTGCATGGTTTTTACCTTTACAAATGAACCGTCTAATTTGACAACTCACACAGTAGCAAGCTTTGCACAAATCAAGAGCACATTTGCTCACAAGTTGTGATGAAATACATGCACAAAGTCAATGGTGAATGCTAAATGATGTAAGTGCTCTCAACTCCATGGCGCCGACAGGCAATAATGTCTGTCAAGAATTGTTTCCAGGTGATTTAATCGTTTAAGAGGTGAGCTTGCAACATCTACCCAGACGTACTCATCACGTTTAAGCGTGGGGCGTGGACTTCGCTGTTGTCATCGGGAAAAATAATGGATACCTTGAAGCATCAACAAAATCAACAAGAAACCATTATCCCTGATTACGTAATTTATAATTAGAAGAAACAATTACAGTAGTATATGTAACTAGAATGTTTACTTTTGTACAACAATACGCACTACGTTTTGGTGATATGGAAGCAAATGTAACACAATAATAGTTTGGTAATTTTTAATAACAGCTTACAGAGGACGATGCTAATGTTCACTAGGAGCTAAATATACTGTTTATATGGTTAAACAGTGACATGACATTTCAACCATGTGTTTTTCCATTTCCTAATTGAATGAGTGTATTTCGTGAAGATTTTCACACTCTGACAAATTATGACTGACACATTGGGGACGCTAGAGGACTTTTCCATACCGAAAATTTTTCACGATGAAAAGATCTGTCAACACCCACCTAATTACTTAACATCATGCCTTGTTTTCGATGTCAAATTGATGATGGATCGTTTGCTGCCATTTCGATATGGCTTGTTATTATTACAGATACACAAACGATGCCCTGGCCAAGTTATCTCCAAAAGTAAGTCTTCTGGTGGCTACAAAACAGTATCAAATTGGCAAGACAGTATCATTGGCAGGGTTGGATACTCCACAAAAAAGAGACCTGTACAAAGAAGAACGCCCTATAAGAACGCCTAAAAGTCAAAACAAGCCAAAGGCTAAATAACTCTGCTTAATTGGAGTGTACTTTTGGTTAGCAGACGTGCTAGCCACCTTGAAAGCTAAAGAGATCACCGTGACTTCTGTTGAATATCGGCGCCATGCTCCAAGACACAGGTTTCCAGTCCGATTACTAATGTCTTACCAGGTCATCGAGCAACAATTTCAAACTTCTGCGGTATTCCCTCCAGGTGCAAGCTACTACATCCTATTCAGCAGGGGTCATGAGGTCATTCTTAAGTCTTGCATCATAAAGACTTCAAGGGTGAACCGTAGATACAACACTTACAACAACATTGTTTCCTTAGAAAAGCTAAATCCAGTTCACATTGAGAGAGTTACGTAGTTCAGTACCAGGCCTCCAGCAGGCTCAAAGAAAACAGCAAGGGTCGTAAGGTCATTCGTAAGTCTTACATTAGGACTTCAAAGGTGTTTGCTGAGGATCAGTGAACTGCACTTACAACGTTGTGTTCTTGGAAATAAGAAGAAAATCCAGTTCACATTAAGAGAGGGTTAAATCGTTCAGTAGCAGGTCTCCTTCTAGCTCCAAACAAACCTGTTAATTGACAAATAGCAGTGCCTTGTGGAAGACAACAGATCTGTCATGAAATATGACAGATTAAAAAAGAAATATCGTTGTCAATTCTTTCAGGACCAAATGGGTTGCCAATTATCTGTAAAAAAAAGGAAATTGGATGCAAGATACTGATTTCAGAGAATACTAAGATCTCGGAAACTGCAGTTTAAACTACAGTTAGGCCCCATATGTTGTTAACTCAAATATCTTGAAATCACTGAGCCAAGATCATTTTATTTACGTTTGTGTTCTTCTTGTGACAGAAGGCCTCGCGAAAGTGCCTATACTTTTGTTGTGTCAATAAAGTAGTCAAAAATGGCTGAACTAATGCCAATATCATGTTAAAACCAAACGTTGCAATTACACAAAAGTATTGATTAATTTCTTCATTAATTTCTCTGAGAAAAAATTTCTACTGACCGAAACAGTTGAAAGTGAACTTACATCCACGCTAGCTGATTTCCTTCACCGACCCTTTTAACTCTTGCTGTTCAAGAATGTGTCCGTCCACACTCCGCAGACGCCACATACCTCTTGGGTATCTTATTAGGAGATACACTTCAGGTGTAAATACTCAATGACACACAAACAATAGGCTACTGTTGACAAGAAATATTGCCGTAGCATTAGACATCTTGTCTTGGTGATAGATTGATGATACATAGATGCATGGGGTCAAATAAAAACAGCTGTGGTAGGGCGAGAGGGCAAGACACTTCTTTCTAAAAACATCCGATATTTTAAAGTCAATAACATAAAACAGCACAAATATCTTAATGAATGGTAAGAATGTAATGGGGCCAACCCATCCGAGGTAAATTGTTAAGACCGCAGGAATTCGATTAGCATCTGTAAGTAGTGCTTTATTGGTGGTTCTCTTCCCATGGATCTACAAATTAACTTGTATTTACCAAACCTTTTTACGGTAAAATATGTCACTAAAGGTTATTCAAAAGGAACTACAACTGATTTTTGTACCATTGATACTATCTACAGTTTAGGTTTGTTAGCCAGAGTCTTGTTTTACATTATGTGGAAGTATTAGAAGCAAATACATCGTAGAGCTTCCTGTGGTACATGTAAAACTTTTAAACGTATTTGACCATGGGGCACAACAATGTCAACATCCTTTTGACAGTTCAAGGCAAAACCTCGGCATACTGAGAAACAGTCCAACTACAATAAAACAAACCACTATTGTGTAGTCATGTGCAGTTCCGGCTTACATATGAGAACTGTCATTTTAACTAAACCAAGAAGTGACCCGAAATGTCAAACTTGAGAAAAACAGGATGTAGTGATTAAAAGCGTGGGATGCAGCGAATACATTACCAAGATCTGCAGAACCTTAACGTTGTTTTTGTTTTATTCATGAAGGACAACATTGGATATAACTAATAGTTCATCCCTACCCATAAAACAGTGAGTGCCCTTAGTCCTGACACACCTGAAACCAGGAAGGTTACAGTGTAATGTAATATTATTTAACATATTTGCAACAGCAACTTCATAGTTGTTTTTCATCTTCATATGCATAAACCTTTGCTATAACCTACCATTGAAGAATGACGAATATAATCATGGACAGTGAGTGAGGGTATGGGTATTTAACACATCTTTGCTAACTGCACTGCCAGACAACATACTCTTATAGCCACCGATCCCCTCCCCTTGCCTATCAATGGCCACGCTTCGTGAAGTGTTGAGTGGTAGGTACAGATTACTCGTGAAAACAAAATGGCGTCAAGGGGGTGTGGCCGATATAATTCTGTAACAATGCTGTTGCCATTAGCCAGAACAAGGCTTGTACACAGCCTCCTAACAGTTGTCTGTTCTCAAAGAAAAGTACATACATCACAGACTCTGTTGATGTATCATGTGAGCCATTCCCAGACTAGTATGAAGGCATGGCTGTGATTAAAAAGACGTTTTGGAACAGTTTTGCTCCGGGCGAGAGGTTTTCCGATCCCAGCATGATCGTTTTCCTCTCTACGGTCACTTTGCTGTTATTGTTCGAGACGTATAATTATCCCAATTAGGTCGGCGTTTGTGTTTTTGTTCCTGTAAGCTCCACGAGAATTCGGAGGACCAGGACCATCGAAGCTTTAAATAGTAGTCTACTCCTCAAAATACTTTATCCAGCAACCCAAGAAGACTGGTAGAGACTAGCTAGTTACACGACGTCAGTGAATTTATTATACACTATCAACTTTGCAAGCAAGTTTCCGTGTTATTTCTCCAACCGTGTCAATGTTGTCATAGAGGCGCAACTGAACAAATTGACTTGCACAGTGTGATCAGATGAGGTCACTGTTTGCCCATTTACAGAAAGCATTTGAGACACACAAAAAACAGTTCCTGGCCTTGTAAACTGTGCCAACGTGGGTGACATTTGAAAAGGAAAGGGGTCACGCCGCAAATATGCGTATGACATCCCGCTCCATATGGTGTAACGAGGGGAACGTGATTGGGAAGTGCAAACAGCTCTTTGAAAAATCGCTGCACGCAAGTTTTCAAAGAACGACAGCTTCCCAGGGGCCGCCACTACAAGCTCACGTCACAGCCTAACGCCTACAAGTATCCCTTTCAATGATCACTTCACTCTAAACCCACCTGTGTATTCAAGGATCCTACGTTGTTTCGACGACTTAACAAGTTTTCCGAACAGCGAAGAAAACAGGTGTTCCGTCCCCTCAAAAACGCCCTGCGTATTTTCCGACCAATTTTCCCCCGATCTGCCCCGGACCTCCTGTTGCTTTTCCTTATTCAGGACTTACATGGGGCAGCCCTTTGTGTTGACATTTAAAACGACTAGGCGAAAGGCCCTGAGAACGACGGGAAGAAAGGAGGGTTTTGTTTACTAGGTACAACGTTGGCGGGAGATTGCGAGCGCCCCGGGGCACAACCAGGACCACGTGACCGCAAAATTAAAGCCGTGATAATCACTCCATCTGAAACGGAGGTATTTTTCCTGGCCGTGTTTACGTTTCTGTCACCGTTGGGTGGTTTTGACCTACAAAGGAACCGTGTGTAAGTAGGTGAAGGGAAAGGAAAAGGTCGCCAAGTAACGCTAGTTGAATTAGCGGGACGGGACAGAACAACTTTTGTTTGTGTCACTGGGCGGCGGTGGGGTGTTTTTTATGTGACGTGAAGACCCGCCTGTAGCTAGAGCGCCACCCTGGTTTGCTATGCCGTTTCATGATGACTCGCCCCTTGTACCAAGGCATGTTTTTGACCAGAGGAACTATTCTTTTAAACTCATTAAGAAGTCAACTCACGTGCTGGCAGTGAAACGCCCTTTCTGGTACAAAAGACCATACACAGCCGACGAAGCGGACTGTAAAATTACATTATAACTTTGTAATTTTGAACTAAACATCCCTGTTGTAATGTACAGGAGGTCATGGGTCGAGAAACGCATCAATGGCTACAGTTCAGTCTACTGTAACGAGACGGGGAGGGGGGTAGAGTTGATGATGTGTTGTACAGTGACAGAGCCATGCGTGGCAGACACCGTCCTTAAGATTACTACATGCGTGACCTAACTTAAAAATCCCGTGACACGAGAACAACTACGGCAATCACTGGTTCGTTTTAGTCAAAACCTGTCAGATTAGCAGGCTCAACTATCAAAATGTATTGACAGAAGGTTTTACACAAACACTTGGGCATGAAATTCACATTCGTCGTACTGACCTACGACGATTGTACAGTACAGGCGCGAGAACCAATTGTTCTTACCATACGTCAAACCTCATACGCAGTTAAACTCACATACCTTCACTTCAGTGTCTTGCCAACCAAGTTCCTCTCTGTTTAAAGATACTGTTGTCGCTCTGAAAGGCAGAAGAGGGCCGCCAGAAACTCGGGACGAATCCCGGTCCACTGCTACAGTACAGGGATGTGGTTAGGTGGGTTCAACACGACAGTAGGCGACACAGAATTCTCCAAAGGTTAGAGGTCAGCCTCGCGCACCCATAGTGATCGATTACGCCCACCCTACCAGAACAAAATGGCGGTCTCGTGGGAACTGTTTACTTCTTAGTCTACTGTACCTTTTTTTGTCTTAAACACAGCTTACTTTTTTTTCTGGATCCAAGTAGATCTCATATCATATTAGATGCCAATCTTTGGAGCTCGCTACTGTTTGGTGACCTTGTATATGTCGCTAGGTCATTCCTGTTGGCTGACGCCCTGAACCGAACCTTCAGGTTTTGTTGCCGCAGGGTTGATCTGTGTGTAGCAGCCTGTGAGTCACTGTGCCCATAAAGTGCCTGGCATATTTGCTGAACAATTGAACTACACAGGGGTGCTTTACATATGTCTTGAACAATTGAACTACACAGTTTGAAGTCTTCCAAGATTACGGGCGACTGTTCAACGTAATCCGGAAGTCTAAAGAACGTGGCTTCTTCGTGTTTTCAAATCTGCCTTGTCTGATGACGTAGATTTGATTGACAGGCGGATCAGCAGCTTGTGTGCGCTATGTTGGGATGCGGGTGTGACGTATTGTGACGTCGACGATGTCACCTGATCACCTTGTGACGTCACATGGAATGTTTACACGCCCAATGAGTCAAGGACATTAGTCTTCACAGAAGTCAGAAAATATATGTTTGAAAAAAAAAACGATTGTCATGGTTTTCTTTAACTTAAGTTGAGTCAATCCTATTCCATATAATACTGATACCTCTGAAGAACATATGCGATGCCGATGACGGAAAATGGTTGCTTGTGTCGTATCATTGGTTGGTTCTACCTATTTATTGGTGGTGCAAAAATGGACTCTTTTGTAGCTTGTTCTAGGCTATTCTAAAAGGTTGAAGTATAAAACAATGACGAAAATGCGCTACGAAATTGCCGTGTAAGTCAGACAGATTGCCTCATCCAGAATATTTTTACTTTGGCTTCGCGCCACACTACCCCCCCCCTCCCCCGGGCCCTGCACGCACGTGTCATACAATAATTACAAGATAGCATCACACGCTCGTGTTCCTGCACACCTTTTCATCTAGCAGCATCTGTGACCTGGTAGTTTAAAGATCATATCTTTACCTGAATTCTACACATTGTATTATACAATGTTGTTGATTTCTATTTATGTCGCTGTTATACGCAGAATTTAGATTACAAGGAAAATCAGGTTAAACATGGAGATAAACAGAACAGTACCTTCTTGTGTGTGTAAATTCCACCCTAGCACGTTATAAGAAAACATAGCGTGACCTACAGTGTTAAAGATGGGAGGAATGATTCTTAATCAGTACTAATGGTTTGCTGTCCCTTGGGCATAAATTATTTACTGCAACGCGCGAGTAATCCTCGAAGAGTACCAACTAACCTAACACGAGGCTGTCCTTAACTGGATATCAAAAACGAAGGTCTATAATATTTGGTTATGCTCTTTCTTACTGGTTATAAGTGTTGTTTTTTTTCATAAGACATAATTATCATACCAATACACCAGCATCCATTCCAAGAAAGTACTGCCCAACAATGGATTGCCGGAGCATGCCTGAAGGTTTAATTGGTGCCTGCCAAGCGTGGACCATCTGATGTAGTAGTGTTGAAAATAAAAACAAAAACTGCATTCAATGCCTTTAAGAAATGTAAAAATGTTGTCATTTACAACAATGTGTTGATAGAAAAAAGGTATAGCCTGTATCATGTCGATGCAGGTTACTTAGGTGCTTAGGATAAAAACCATCGTCTTAGTGACCCCCAGGGACTGCTATGTAAGATGATTGAATATGTACGATTTAAGTGGGTTTTAAACCGGTCTTTCCTCAATTTTGGTACCCCCTAATTTTCACCCGGACGCGTTCAGCGCTATCAGTTTTCAGGCCGACAGTGTTTGGAGACAGACGTAAGTACAAACAAACTTCTTAACATCTGATTTCCTTGAATATGTATTATTATTTACCTGGGAAAGATGTATGAAAAGCGATCCTTCAATATTTCGTGATGTTTTATCTTTCACTGAGTCAGTATTTTGTGAGGGTTTATGCGGAAACATTGGTCAGGTATAGAAGCTTGTAAACATAGTCCGATATGCATCCATTTCGGGTAATTTTTGGTGTTGTTAGTTGGTTCTCGAATATCTTACCCTGTACAATAGCTATTTACCAAGTAAACTGATGGCCTGAAATCGTGAATTTATCATGGCACTTGGCTGTACTTTTAGTACAACGTTTCATACAAACATATGTTGGATTGTTCTAATCACTCTCTCACTCTTCCTCTCTGTCTCTCTCTCTCTCACTCTGTCTCTCTCTACCTCTCTCTCTCTCTAAGCGATGTGCTTTGAAAAAGCATGGTAGTTGTTTAATGTAAGGGAGAAGTGATTTGTTTGATAGATTTCCAGCAGA
The DNA here is from genome assembly GCF_001625305.1 of Branchiostoma belcheri. Taxonomy (NCBI): domain Eukaryota; kingdom Metazoa; phylum Chordata; class Leptocardii; order Amphioxiformes; family Branchiostomatidae; genus Branchiostoma; species Branchiostoma belcheri. The sequence goes on along the minus strand of NW_017802480.1, from coordinate 382,965 downwards.
AAAATCGTTTTATCCTGATAGTCGAGTATTTTATTTTGTAATTTATGGTATAAACAAACAATAGAACGTAACTGTAATAGATTAAGGAAAAGAGAAAAACATTCGTTGGTTTACATATGTACGCCAGTTAAGTTTTACACTCGGAAAGATAAATAACACACGTACCAAACCCAGCCCCGCACGTACGCCAATAACATAAATTCCATCTCCTGGCAAAATTAGGTCAGATGCCGTGATTGCTCTGTTGTGTTTGTAGATCATCATACTTACCTGCAAACCTTACGGCAATAAATTCTATAACTTTTATTCATGCAAGATGCGTCAAATGTAACCGACGCTTTCCGATTCTTCTTTCAATGAATTTCTGTCCATGTTTCAATCCGTCAGACTTTCAGCCAGTTAACTACTTGTCCAAACGGATGCCTACAAGCGCCAACAACCGCCTCAAACAAAGAGGGAAAACGACGATTTTATCCTTTGCAAGTAACAAAAGAATCACAATCAGCATAAAGGGGGATGGATCAACCAAAAGAAGCTGTCACTACCAACGGGCCTATAAAGGAAGAACCAACAAAACCAAAGGATGAAACCACAACCGCTAAACCCAAGGATGAGTCTGTAGCAGCTAAACCTAAGGAGGAACCCGCACCCAATAAACCAAACAAAGAACCTCCGGCCAATAAACCGACGGAGAAACCTGCAAGCGCAAAGCCAAAAGAGCAACCTGCACCTACTAATCCAGCAGAACCTGCCTCAACAACGCCAACAGAACCTGCACCTACAAGTCCAGCAGAACAACCTGCACCTGCCAAGCCAGCAGAACAACCTGCACCTCCCAAGCCAGCAGAACAACCTGCACCTACAAAGCCAGCAGAACCTACGAAGCCAGCAGAAGATCCTGCACCTACAAAGCCTGCAGAACAACCGGCACCTACAAAGCCAACAGAACCTACAAAGCCAGCAGAAGATCCAACACCTACAAAGCCAACAGAACCTTCAAAGTCAACAGAAGAACCTGCACCTACAAAGCCAACAGAACCTGCAAAGCCAGCAGAACAACCTGCTCCTACAAAGCCAACAGAACCTGCGAAGCCAGCAGAAGAACCTGCACCTACAAAGCCAACAGAACCTAAAAAGCCAGCAGAAGAACCTGCACCTACCAAGCCAACAGAACCTACAAAGCCAGCAGAAGAACCTGCACCTACAAAGCCAACAGAACCTACAAAGCCAGCAGAAGAACCTGCACCTACAAAGCCAACAGAACAACCTGCACCTACAAAGCCAACAGAACCTGCAAAGCCAGCAGAACAACCTGCTCCTACAAAGCCAACAGAACCTGCAAAGCCAGCAGATGAACCCGCACCTACAAAGCCAACAGAACCTGCGAAGCCAGCAGAAGAACCTGCTCCTACAAAGCCAGCAGAACCTGCACCTACAAAGCCAACAGAACCTGCAAAGCCAGCAGAAGATCCAACACCTACAAAGCCAACAGAACCTGCAAAGCCAGCAGAACAACCTGCACCTACGAAGCCAACAGAACCTGCGAAGCCAGCAGAAGAACCTGCACCTACAAAGCCAACAGAACCTACAAAGCCAGCAGAACCTTCAAAGCCAGCAGAAGAACCTGCACCTACAAAGCCAACAGAACCTGCAAAGCCAGCAGAACAACCTGCTCCTACAAAGCCAACAGAACCTGCGAAGCCAGCAGAAGAATCTGTACCTACAAAGCCAACAGAACCTAAAAAGCCAGCAGAAGAACCTGCACCTACAAAGCCAACAGAACCTGCGAAGCCAGCAGAAGAACCTGCACCTACAAAGCCAGAACGACCTGCACCAACAAAACCAGCAGAACCTGCGAAGCCAGCAGAAGATCCTGCACCTACAAAGCCAACAGAACAACCTGCACCTACGAAGCCAGCAGAACAACTCGCACCTACAAAGCCAGCAGAGCAACCTGCACTTACAAAGCCAGCAGAACAACCTGCACCTACAAAGCCAGCAGAACCTACAAAGCCGGCAGAAGAACCTGCACCTACAAAGCCAACAGAACAACCTGCACCTACAAAGCAAGCAGAACCTACAAAGCCAGCAGAGCAACCTGCACCTACAAAGTCAGCAGAACAACCTGCACCTACAAAGCCTGCAGAACAACCTGCGCCTACAAAGCCTGCAGAACCCGCACCTACAACGCCAGCAGAGCAACCTGCACCTACAAAGTCAGCAGAACAACCCGCACCTACAACGCCAGCAGAACAACCTGCGCCTACAAAGCCTGCAGAACCCGCACCTACAACGCCAGCAGAACAACCTGCACCTACGAAGCCAGCAGAACAACCTGCACCTACGAAGCCAGCAGAACAACCTGCACCTACAACGCCAACAGAACCTACACCTACAACGCCATCAGAACAACCTGCACCTACGAAGCCTGCAGAACAACCTGCGCCTACAAAGCCTGCAGAACCCGCACCTACAAAGCCAGCAGAACAACCTGCACCCACAAAGCCTACAGAACAACCTTCACCTACAAAGCCAGCAGAACAACCTGCTCCTACAAAGCCAACAGAACCTACACCTACAAAGCCAGCAGAACAACCTGCACTTACAAAGCCAACAGAACCTACACCTACAAAGCCGGCAGAACAACCTACACCTACAAAGCCAGCAGAACAACCTGCACCTACAAAGCCAACAGAACCTACACCTACAAAGCCAACAGAACAACCTGCACCTACAAAGCCGGCAGAACAACCTGCACCTACAAAGCCGGCAGAACAACCTGCACCTACAAATCCAACAGAACCTGCACCTACAAAGCCGGCAGAAGAACCTGCACCTACAAAGCCAACAGAACAACCTGCACCTACAAATCCAACAGAACCTGCACCTACAAAGCCAACAGAACCTGCACCTACAAAGCCAACAGAACAACCTCCACCTACAAAGCCAACAGAACAACCTGCACCTACAAAGCCAACAGAACCTACCCCTACAAAGCCAGCAGAACAAGCTGCACCCACAAAGCCTACAGAAAAACCTACACCTACAAAGCCGGCAGAAGAACCTGCAACTACAAAGCCAGCCGAACAACCTGCACCCACAACGCCAGCAGAACAAACTGCACCTACAAAGCCGGCAGAACAACCTTCACCTACAAAGCCGGTAGAACAACCTGCACCTACAAATCCAACAGAACCTGCACCTACAAAGCCAACAGAACCTGCACCAACAAAGCCGGCAGAAGAAGCTGCACCTACAAAGCCAGCAGAACAACCTGCACCTACAAAGCCGGCAGAACAACCTGCACCCACAAAGCCAACAGTACCTACCCCTACAAAGCCAGCAGAACAACCTGCACCCACAACGCCTACAGAACAACCTGCTCCTACAAAGCCAGCAGAAGAACCTGCACCTACAAAGCCAGCAGAACACCTACAAAGCCAGCAGAACAACCTGCACCTACAAAGCCAGCAGAACCTACAAAGCCAGCAGAACAACCTACACCTACAAAGCAAACAGAACAACCTGCACCTCCAAAGCCAGCAGAACAACCTGCACCTGCAAAGCCTACAGAACAACCTGCACCTACAAAGCCAGCAGAAGAACCTGCACCTACAAAGCCGGCAGAACAACCTGCACCTACAAAGCCAGCAGAACAACCTGCACCAACAAAGCCTACAGAACAACCTGCACCAACAAAGCCTACAGAACAACCTGCACATACAACCACAAATTCTAAGGAAGAACCTACAACCACTAGACCCAAGGAGGAGCCTACAACCACTAAACCTAAGGAAGAACCTACAACTACTAAGCCTAAGGAGGAGCCTACATCCACAAAACCTAAGGGGGAGCCTACAACCACAAAACCTAAGGAGGAGCCTACAACCACTAAACCTAAGGAGGAGCCTACAACCACTAAACCGAAGGAGGAGCCTACAACCACAAAACCTAAGGAGGAGCCTGTAATCACAAAACCTAAGGAGGAGCCTACAACCACTAAACCTAAGGAAGAACCTACAACTACTAAACCTAAGGAGGAGCCTACAACTACTAAACCTAAAGAGGAGCCTACAACCACAAAACCTAAGGAGGAGCCTACAACTACTAAACCTAAGGAGGAGCCTGTAACCACAAAACCTAAGGAGGAGCCTACAACTACTAAACCTAAGGAGGAGCCTACAACTACTAAACCTAAGGAAGAACCTACAACTACTAAACCTAAGGAGGAGCCTACATCCACTAAACCTAAGGAGGAGCCTGTAACCACTAAACCTAAGGAGGAGCCTACAACCACTAAACCTAAGGAAGAACCTACAACTACTAAACCTAAGGAGGAGCCTGTAACCACAAAACCTAAGGAGGAGCCTACAACTACTAAACCTAAGGAGGAGCCTGCAACCACTAAACCTAAGGAGGAGCCTACAACCACTAAACCTAAGGAAGAACCTACAACTACTAAACCTAAGGAGGAGCCTACATCCACTAAACCTAAGGAGGAACCTACAACTACTAAACCTAAGGAGGAGACTAAGCCATCGGAGAAAGAGGCACCCGCTCCTAAGGACGAGAAGGCACAGAAAACCCAGGAAACAAAGAAACCTTCGACAGACAAGAAAACCCTGGCTACTGTTCCGGACGAGACCGAGAAGAAAAATGTCGAAACCGACTCTAAGGACAAAGAGACGGAACCAAAGGAAACGGCTACAGAACCCACTGAAACTGAGAAGAAAAATCTTGAAACTGACCCTAAAAATAAAGAGACAACACCGAAAGAAACGGCAACAGACCCGGCTGAAACCGAGAAGAAAAATCTTGAAACCGACTCTAAGGACAAAGAGACGGAACCAAAAGAAACAGCTACAGAACCGACCGAAACCGAGAAGAAAAATGTTGAAACCGACTCAAAAGACAAAGAGACAAAACCAAAGGAAACTGCGACGGAGCCGAATGAAACCGACAAAAAGGTTCTCTCTACAGACCCTGAAGAGAAGGCGGTTAAGACACCACAGACAGAGCCTCCGAAATCAGATGAGAAGAGCATCAAGAGTACAGAAACAAAAAGCGTCCCTAAGGACGACAAAACGCAAGCTACAGTACCGCCTGAAAAGTCTAACGTTGAAACGTCAACTAAACCGGAAGAAAAAGACGCCAAAGACACGGAAACTGTGCCTGTCAAAACTGACAACAAAGACTTGGGCACAGTGAAGGAAGAGCCGGACAACAAGGATGTGGCTACTACAGGCGATCCAAAGGTTGCCACAGATAAGAAAACCTTAGCAACGGTTCCGGACGAGACCGAGAAGAAAAATCTTGAAACCGACTCAAAAGACAAAGAGACAAAACCAAAAGAAACTGCGACGGAACCAAATGAAACCGACAAGAAAGTTCTCTCTACAGACCCTGAAGAGAAGGCGGTTAAGACACCACAGACGGAGCCTCCGAAATCAGATGAGAAGAGCGTCAAAAGTACTGAAACAAAAAGCGTGCCCAAGGACGACAAAACGCAAGCTACAGTACCGCCTGAAAGGTCTAACGTTGAGACGGCAACAAAACCAGAGGAAAAAGACGCCAAGGCAACGGAAACTGTGCCTGCCATCACCGACAACAAAGACTTGGGTGCAGTGAAGGAACAGCCAGACACTAAGGATGTCTCTACTATCAGCGACCCGAAAGTTGCCAAGGATCTCAGTAAGTTGTTAGTTAATACAAATTAGGGGCTTTGAAGGTGTCGGGTACCAACTACAACTTTTGTAATAATAGTGCAATCGTTTCACAACATCTTCTCTATGTTGTAAAGTAATTGACGATTGAATAAAAGTTTTCATCTATGACGATTGTATTCCAATGTTGCAACTGCATAACATAATTTTATGAATACTCATCATCGTAACATATATTGATCCATTTTTGTTCTTTGACAGCCACCACTCCGAAAGAGAAGGTAGCAAAGACGACTGAACCAGACGTTGAAGAAAAACCCGACAAACAGACCGCCACGGACACGACAGAGAAGGATTCCAAATCCACGGAGACAGTTGCTCCTGTTACCGTACCAAAGGAAACGGAAACGAAGGTGGAAGAAAAAGAAGGAAAGCAGACAGGAACAGAGCCCATCCCAAAAGAAGACAAGGGAACCGCAACGGATCTCAAGACGATTACAGATAAGAAAACGGTCGCTACTGAGAAGGAAGCTAAGGATGACAAGGCGGCAGAAACAGAAAAGGAAGCGAAGAATGAAAAGTTTCTGGAAACGGATCTGGACGAAGTGAAGAAGAAAGACCTGGCAACAGTTAAGGAGACACCTGTGGAGAAAGGCGTAGAAACAGATAAAACTCCTACCGAGAATGTCGTCACTGCTACTGATGCGGAGGAGAAAGTCGCTAAGGTGAAGGAAACCGATAAGACGCAGAAAGAAGACGTGGGGACCGCCACGGAGAAGGAGGAGAAAGTGGCGAAGGATGCAGAAACAGATGCACCTGAGAAAGAGGTGAAAACCAATACAACAGACAAGGTAGAGAGATCAGTAAAAGAAATCATGGTCGAGAATGAAAAAGACGAGAACAGTACACAGACGACCAAGGAGTCGTCTGAGAAGGCCTTGGAAACACTCAAACAAGAAAAGGACGAGAAGATATCTGCCACCGACATAGAGGAGAAATTGCCGAAGACCACCGAAACTGAAAAAGAGGAGAAAAGCGCAAAACAGATCGGCGTTAAGATCGAAGTTACGAAGACTGACCAAGCAACAGATACAAAGAAGGACATCGAAGATGAGAAAGTCATTGAAACTGATGCAAAAGAGAAGGGAACCACCGCAGTGTATCAAACAGAAAAGGAAACAAAGGAGCAAAAGGACGTAGTGACGGAGAAGAAAGAAGTTCTACAAAAGCAGATTCTCACAGATCAAGTGGCCACAGCAGACGCGGGAAATATCACAGAGGCTTCTATAAAGGGTGATAAGAACATAGCTACCTTCGGCTTTGGCACAACAAGTCAAGGCTCACAGACGGAGAAAGATGTTACGGATAAGACGATTGGTATCGCGAAAGACTTGCAGAATAAAGAACACGGAACAGACGCCATTGCTGTCAGCACCGGAGAGACACAGACTGAGAGCCAAGGAGTGATCTCGTCTGACACTCAAACCGAAAAGGTTGAGGTTGAAGCCAAGATAATCGCAACCGAAATAGAAGAGAAGATAATTAAAGAAACGCTTGAAAAAATCATAGTGACAGACAAGGTTGCAGTTCAGGACAGCGGTACTCAGAAGTCAGGACCTCACACTGATCCTAAAGGTACCCAGACTGAAGTCGCTGAAAAGGAGGAAGTCAAAGCAGTGGAGCAAGTCGCAAAGGACATCCAAACTGACATCATAAAGAAGGTTGGCAAGAAGACCGGTACTCCAGGCGGCAGGCCACGTGATTATGCAAATACTCCGGCACAGACAGACGAATGGAAGCCTGAGCCAGAAAAACAGGAAGAAAAGATCGAGAAGACGGTAGAAGCTGTTGCGGTCAAGCCAGTCGAACCAGTACGCGAGACAGGAGAAAAGGTCATCGAGACCGACAAACCGATCAAAGTGAGCAAGAAAACAGGCACCAAAGGTAGTCGGGCATACGTGGAGTACAGAAGCAGCGGTATTCAAACCGATCAGGAGGCTGTTGAAGAAAAGGAAGAAATCAAATCGGCAAATGTCGGCATTCAAACAGACGTCATCAAAGAGGAAACAGTCCCGGTCACCATAACTGCTGGATGCCAGACAGACACCGTGGTCAAGGAGGAAAAAGTCACACAGGTTACTAGAGAACCTGACAAAGCCAAACCGATAGAAGTAAAGAAAGAATCGGCAAGTGTCGGCATTCAAACAGAGGTCATCAAAGAAGAAGTAGTAGCACCGAAAGAGCCCGTTACAATCACCGTAACTGTTGGATGCCAAACACTAGAAATAAAAGAGACCGTCGCTACGGGTTCCGTGAATGTACAGACAGACGTGACTGGGTCTGACATCGATGGGTGGCAAACACATCAACGCGAGAAGGTCGTACAAGAGGAGAAGGCGGTCACCATAAGTGAGTCCTCACAAACCCCGAGCAAGGAGATGAAGGATCAAGGACTACAGTTCTCGCCTAAGATGGGCAACATTGGAGTGCAGTTTGGGCCCAAACAGGTTAGCATCTACATTTACCACTTTAATGAATATGGAAAATATAGTACCAAGTGTGAAATTCATTAAACAAAGCATCATAGGCCTTTCTCCTTGCAATATCAAATATTTAGAACTATCTTTTTATATCCTGGTGCACAGATTATAATGTTAAATATTACCGATTGTGTTTTGTATGGATACTTAGAATTTTACCTCCTTGTTAAGGTAAGGTAAGGTAAATTATTTGTATCGGTTTATGTTTTACTTCCCCGACTCTGTAGGACTCGGCCGTCACCCAGACCGAAGCCGACAAGGTGAAGACCATTTACCGGAGCTTGGAGACACTGAAGGACATTAAGAGGTATCGAAGTATGGAAACCTTCAAACGAAAGGAAAGCAAAGAAGACATCGGGCCAAATCCCACTTCCCCGGATACTAAAGAGTGAGTACACGTTTATTTCGCAACAGCGTTCTCAAAGTTTGTCAAAGACTAAACTAAAACAAATGTATAATGTTAACCTTCACGTGGTGTATCCTAACATACTACTTCATCCTTGTACTCAAACAGATTCATATATATATATATATATATATATATATATATATATATATATATATATATATATATATATATATATATATCTAT